>NC_081406.1:372847420-373006066 GCF_030272615.1 Cryptomeria japonica | reverse complement strand
GTCTTAAGGGGTTCCTATGGTGTCCGTTAGGGGTCATATGGTGTCCGGTAGGGGTCATATGGTGTCCGTAGGGGTCATTATGGTGTCTTGGGACACCATAGGACCCCTTAGGACACAATATGACCCAAAGCGACCCAATATGTGTCATTAGGGGTCATATGGTGTCCTAAGAGGTCATAAGGGGGTTCATGGGACACCATATGACCCCTATGGACACCATATGACCCCTAAGACACCATTGGACCCCTTAAGACACCAAATCATGTCGTTAGGGGTCATATTGTGTCCTATGACCTTGTAAGACACAATATGACCATAATGGTTATGATTTGGTGTCTTAAGGGGTCCTATGGTGTCGTTAGGGATCATATGGTGTCTTGTGGACACTATAAGACCCCTTAAGACACCAAAATTGTGGTCGTTAGGGGTCATATTGTGTCCTACGAACCCGTAAGACACAATATGACCCCTAACGACATGATTTGGTGTCTTAAGGGGTCCTATGGTGTCGTTAGGGGGTCAGTATGGTGTCCATAGGGTCATATGGTGTCTTGGGACACCATAGGACCCCTTAAGACACAATATGACCAATAAAGACACAATATGACCCAAAGCGACCCAATATGGTGTCATTAGGGGTCATATGGTGTCCTAAGAGGGTCATAAGGGTTCATGGGACACCATATGACCCCTATGGACCTCTCTCTCTCTCTATCTCTCTCTCTCTCCCTCTCTCTCTCTCTCTCTGTCTCTCTCTCTCTCTCTCTCCTCTCTCTCTCTCCCTCTCCCTCTCCTTCTATCCCTCTCTCTAAAAATATGACCAATAAAAATCCGATATCTGATTGGTGTCATTAGGGGTCATATGGTGTCCTAAGAGGTCATAAGGGTTCATGGGACACCATATGACCCCTATGGACACCTCTCTCTCTCTCTCTCCCCTCTCTCCCTCCCTCCCTCTCCTCTCTCCTCTCTCTCTCTCTCTCTCTCTCTCCTCTCTCTCTCTCTCTCTCTCTCTCTCTCTCTCTTCTCTCTCTCTCTCTCTCTCTCTCTCTCTCCCTCTCCCTCTCCTTCTATCCCCTCTCTCTAAAATATGACCAATAAAAATCCGATATCTGATTCTCTCTCTCTCTCTCTCCTCTCTCTCTCTCTCTCTCTCTCTCTCTCCTCTCTCTCTCCCTCTCTCTCTCTCACTCTCTCTCTCTCCTCTCTCTCTCTCTCTCTCTATCCCTCTCTCTAAAATATGACCAATAAAATCCGATATCCGATTTAATCGGATATCAGATTTCTGCCATGTGGCAGTTTAGTTCATAAATGGCGGCAATGGGAATTTTTTTTGGGACCACATATTTTTGTACTAAAATCGGATATCAGATTTTATCGGATATCCGATTTTAGTACTAAAAAACCAAGAAAAAAAGGGGTGTGTGGGCTATTCTATTGATTCCAACAGCCGACAGTCTGGGTCACTATGTTTTCTGTCGACGATCACGGGGGTTGCAGACAGCTATAGACAAATTAGTGCTTTTGGGAGATTCTTAAAGTGAAAACTTACATTGTCAATCATGAAGGAGCATATGTGTGGAGGGAAATGGGGAGTAGTAGTCATCGGAAGTCTAAACGCAAAAGAAAACTTTCAAATGACCAAGTTGAAGTGTATAGAGAATGAGATAGAGAATGTCATAGGAGGAGAAGGACAAGGTATGTTAAATATTGATAATGTTACTTCAACTAAAGAGGAAATTGAAATTGAAAATGTGCCACAAGTTATTGAAAATGAAAATGTATATTTTGAAAGTGAAAATATTGAAAAT
The DNA here is from genome assembly GCF_030272615.1 of Cryptomeria japonica. Lineage (NCBI taxonomy): Eukaryota > Viridiplantae > Streptophyta > Pinopsida > Cupressales > Cupressaceae > Cryptomeria > Cryptomeria japonica. The sequence continues at coordinate 373,004,255 of NC_081406.1, read as the reverse complement.
TTTGAAAATGTTGAAAGTGATAATGAAAATGCTCAACATGTGGAAAATTTTGACATACGAGGTGAAAATGTGGAAAACTTTAACATTGAAGGTGGAAATTGCCTCACCAAGTGAACCATTTGTAACACCTAATTACTTTAGAAATGAAGACCCTCTCATGGATGAAAGACAAATTCCAAATCCAAGACCTTCAAGAACCCCAAAATGGTTATTTGAAATCAATGAGAACATTATTGCGAATCTTGAAGGCAAGAGGTCAACAAGAAACCGTCGGGTTGTGGGCTACAAAACTTTTCAACCAAAATTTTAGCAATAAGACATTGACCGAGCAATGCCAACTCTTTGTTCAATTGCTAAAGATGATAAAGATGAGACCATTGCTAAACAAATTGAAGATTTGTATGAACAAGAAGACAGAGAGAAATTCTATTATTGCAAAAAATCTATTTGACGCTCTCAATTCTATTGGAAAGAATACCAAAGAAAGAGATAAGAGAGCCGCTCGAAGAGTGATTACAACCTCCTTAGTAAGCCATCAATTGAGGAAGGCTCATCAAATGAGACAAACTTGTGTTGATTTTAACATAAACCGTAAAACTTTGGATAGAGCACTTGCACGAAGACAAAGACTTGACGATCCACTTCAACAAGATACATGGGCATTTGGTGGGAGGCTTCCACGTGTTGATATAAAGTTGACTGACAATGTGTAGGAAGAGATTCAACAATTTTGGCACTCTAATTCTAGAGTGTCACCCAATGTAAAGGACGTTTTGAAATTAAGAATCGGCAACCGAGACCGCACACTGCATCCCAAACATTTCTTGGAATCAAGCCAAACAATGTTGTACAAAAAATTTTGTGAATTACATCCAACTTTGCAAATATCACAAAGGGCCTTTGAATCTTGGAAACCATTTTATTGTGTTCCTCTTAATATTCGCAATACCTCTTGTTGCAAGTACCATGTGGATTTTTCAATGTACCATGAACTTTTATGTCATATTCGTTCTACGATGCATACTAATGAGATGTTGCAAGAGTGTGGTGCAATGCTATTTCCGAGATCATCAAGAGACTTGCAAGATCTATTTTTATGCCCTAGAGATGATGGTTGCTATTTCTATAGAAATGATTGTTTGAATGAGAAGTGCTCAGAATGCGGTGGGTTGTCAAAGTTTGTTTCATGTTTTCATGAGGGCAGCGAACACGAGTTTGGAAATAATTATGTTGAGAAAAAAAGATACGAGACAATAAAATATACTTTGAAAAGTGGAGGTGAAGGTTCTAGATGCGAATTAGTCTCAAGAGAAGTGAGTATTGTTGATTTTATTTTGGATTTTAAGGAAAATCTTTTCTACAAGTATGCAAGGCACACCCATAGGTCTCAGTGGTTGGATCAATAGTTCAGGATGTGTAAGAACTCTTTCCTGATTGGCACTATTGTATCAGTGGTTGATTTTGCAGAGAACTATACATTGCAACCACAGAATGAGGTACAGTCTCAGTACTACAATTCAGTCCAGATTGCTATTTGTGTTCACATTACATATAGACATGCTCCTGATAGTATAGAAGAGGATAGGAAGATAATCAAGGAGTATCATTTTTATATGAGCGATGATAGATCACACTCCTCCGAGTATGTGCAACATTCATTCGAGAATTTTTTTGAGTTCTTGCATGAGAAAGATATTGCAATTGACCAACATATAATATGGTCAGATAACTATATGGGTCAATTCAAGAATACGCGTATGTTTTATTGGTTGAGTAGAATGCATGTGGAGAGGCGTATACCTCATATTTGGTGTTTTTTTGAGGTGGGGCATGGGAAGGGAGAGCATGATGGAGCAAGTGCATGTTTGAAGAGAGCTCTAGTTAAGGACCAATTGAGGATTTCAAGTGCAAATTTCTCTGATGCATGTTCTATTGTTGATTGGTGTAGTTCAGCATTGTCACATGGAGGTACTCTTGATTAGCAGTGAGCAGATTCTTTTGGTTGGTTGAGGAGGGAATAGTGGGAGATAGATTGGATTGTCAAACAATTAAAGATTCTTCAAAGATGCATTCATTTCTCAGCTCAGATGCAAGTACATGGACCATTTGGACACGAGAGTTGGCTTGTTTTTGTCAGAGTTGTGTTCGGTGTGATTGGGATTAGTGCAAGTCAAGTGAGTGGGTTGATACGTGGGTTCCTCACTATCTAACTCCTTTATCTCAAACAATATCCTTGTCAAACGATGACGTGGAAAGTTCACTTGAGTATGATTGTCTATCAGATCTTGTACAGCCAGGACATGTTTTTGCAGTTGTTGCACCGCAAGGGAATGAAGAGAGATCAGAATATTGGTTGGCACGATGTGTACAGGGAAAACGAAAGCTAACACAACCAGTGACAGATGATGATGGGTTCACATATCCTACAGGTTCAGTTGTTGTTGTGGGAACTTGGTTGCAAACATACATGATTAGAAAGAATGGCATACCTGCATGTGAAGACTATGAGAGGCACAAAACCATTATAATGTATTCACACCTTATTATAGCTACAAATGTCAAGTTGTTGAAGCATCAAGCAAAACTGAAGACCAAAGAGCTATGGACAGTGACTACTGTTGATCATGAAGCAATACTGGATACTCTTAAACAAAGAGATGACCCTTCAGGCACACTTGAGTAGTAGGTCTTTAATGGTGCCTTATTTTTTTATCATGCATTTCATTTCAAACAATGATCATTAAACCTTAATGTTCAAGTTTGTTACGTGTATATTAAGGATGTGTTCAAAATGCAGGTCTATTGATGAACGTTTTTTTTTGGCAACACGGTTTTTGCATGCACATAGAGAGTACACTCGATATAATTGGAAGAGACGTATTTTTGCAACACAACTTATTATCATGCATTTGATGAGCTTTACAATTTTTGTTATTAGAGAACACTATTTGATAATTTTTTATGATATAATTATCGCATAACCTTTATGCTCATGAAGGTATTTTTTGATGATATACAACAGTATCACATTACGATTTTTGCATCAACATAGTGGGTTCTGTTGATATAATTCGAAGGGATGTATTTTTATGGTATATAATCCCACCTTTTCATTTATTATCATGCATTTCAGTTGAAGTGATTATCATAAATCCGTTATGTTCATCCATGCATTTTATGTGTAGACTAACAATTCTTAAATATACAAGTTCATGCTAGATCATTCGTCGTTGACGAGACCCTATCTTGGTGATGGTACATATTCCTTTGTGCATTAATGAGATTAAATTGTGGGTCTTGTTGTATTTATTATCATGAAGATGATTCAAATGCATGTGGCCAGGACACATCTGCAGTGGATCAAATTGTCATGACAGATGATCTATTGAATCAAACATTTGACATTGATAGTCAGGTAAATAGGTTAATGTTGGGCCTTCAACATCAACACCTACTAGTCAAAGTGGTCATTGAACTTTCACTCAGGTAACCTTGTCTATTTTTATTCATTAATGGTTTATAAAATAAAGTCAGTTAGATTTTGGCAATTGAATAACATTGTTTCATTTGTAGATGCTGACATCAGATGCACCTAATATTCTCTCCACAATGGAGCATGGTGTTCTCTAGCAGTAGCATCTTTGATGCTTTTGACAGTAGTATGAGTCAGATTAGTAAATTTCTAATTTGATGCTTTCCACAGGGCTTTGCAACTTCAGATTGTGAGTGTGCCCCTGTTACAAATGAATTGTACTTTAATCGACATAGATGGTCTATGATGACTTTTTTGTAAGACTATATGGTTTTATTACATATATTGTACTTTAATCGACATATAACAATATCCAAGTGGTGGTTGGCATGAGATTGAATATGGTAAGTTGTATGCATCTTGAAGTTGAATATGATATGTTGTATACATCTTGAAGTTGAACTTTGATTAGACTTTGTCAGCATTTGATGAATCATAAATGTCATTTTATTATTAATCTTGTGAGTGTGAGGTGTAGGAATAAATATCAATTACTTTGAAAGTCATGGATGGTTGTCCTCATATGATAACCACCAGATGGTTGTGCCTTATGAAGAAAAGCTTAACAGATAATAACTAATTGAGAACAACAATTCAAATCCATAATCTAGATGATACTAATAACAGATCTTTGTATATATTTTTTTTCTAATAATGAAACAGGTACAACTGTATTGAGATAAAATGAAGCTTTTCTCTCATATGAAGATGTCACATTGGCAAATTGGTTTTTATTGTAATACACAAGACATAAGTAAAATCAAAATGCTCTCGTCAAATCCTTCCAGATTCTATGTTAACTCGTGACTCATTAGTGTATGCTGGGAGAGGGAAGAGTGTGTGGCTTCAGGGTACAGTTTTGGACTTGAACCATATTGCATAAATCTCAAGGCTTCAACTTGATTATCATTAAAGGTTTCTGATTGTTTACAAAATATCCCTTCATATCCCTTCATGGATGTCACATGCGTAGGGTATGACCCCGAGCGTCGGATCGAGTGGGGGGGGCAAAGCAGGAGCATGCGTAGGGTAATAATGCCTAACTGGACATGTCGGAGCTGATGGTTCGTCATCGCGACAAGCAGAATGAGAAATCGGCCACGCGACAACATTCCATTGAGTGAGACTAACGATTTTTTTGCCAACCAAAAAATTGCTGCCCTAATAAAACCGTAGGGCAACTTGAAAAACCGAGATAGGCTTTTGTAGGGACCTCTCTTGTGGCACTGTAGGTTCAAACGGATTGTTCGCAGGTGCCACAGATTCCGAGTTAGGGCCCGTCAAAGTTTGACAATTTTGAGCACTTAGGGCGCTCAAGGGACGACGTCGGTAGGGTATGACCCCGAGCGTTCGATCAAGTGGGGGGGCAAAACAGGAGCATGCGTAGGGTAATAATGCCTATCTGGGCATGTCGGAGCCAACGGTTCGTCATCGCGACAAGCAGAACGAGAAATCGGCCACGCGACAACATTCCATTGAGTGAGACTGACGATTTTTTTGCCAACCAAAAAATTGCTGCCCTAATAAAACCGTAGGGCAACTTGAAAAAACGAGATAGGCTTTTGTAGGGACCTCTCTTGTGGCCCCGTAGGTTCAAACAGATTGTTCTCAGGTGCCACAGATTCTGAGTTAGGTCGCATCAAATTTTGACAATTTTGAGCACTTAGGGCGCTCAAGGGATGATGCCGGTAGGGTATGACCCCGAGCGTTCGATCGAGTGGGGGGGAAAAAAAGAAGCATGCATAGGGTAATTATGCCTAACTAGACATGTCAGAGCTGATGGTTCATCATCGTGACGAGCTGAACGAGAAATCGACCAGGCGACAACATTCCATTGAGTGAGACTGACGATTTTTTTGCCAATCGAAAAATTGCTTCCCTAATAAAACCGTAGGGCAACTTGAAATACCGAGATAGGATTTTTTAGGGACCCCTCTCGTGGCCCCGTAGGTTCAAACAGATTGTTCGCAGGTGCCACAGATTCTGAGTTAGGGCCCGTCAAAGTTTGACAATTTTGAGCACTTAGGGCGTTCAAGGGACGACGTCGGTAGGGTATGACCCCGAGCGTTCGATCGAGTGGGGGGGAAAAATGAGAGCATGCATAGGGTAATTATGCCTAACTGGACATGTCGGAGCCGATGGTTCGTCATCACGACGAGCTGAACGAGAAATCGACCATGCGACAACATTCCATTGAGTGAGACTGACGATTTTTTTACCAACCGAAAAATTGCTGCCCTAATAAAACCGTAGGGAAACTTGAAATACCGAGATAGGATTTTTTAGGGACCTCTCTCATGGCCCCGTAGGTTCAAACAGATCATTCGCAGGTGCCACACATTCCGAGTTAGGGCCCGTCAAAGTTTGACAATTTTGAGCACTTAGGGCGCTCAAGGGACGACACCGGTAGGGTATGACCCCGAGCATTCAATCGAGTGGGGGGGCAAAACAGGAGCATGTGTAGGGTAATTATGCCTAATTGGACATGTCGGAGCTGATGGTTCGTCATCGTGATGAGCTGGACGAGAAATTGGCCACGCGACAACATTCCATTGAGTGAGACTGACGATTTTTCACCAACCGAAAAAATGCTGCCCTAATAAAACCGTAGGGAAAATTGAAAAACCGAGATAGGCTTTTATAGGGACCCCTCTCATGGCCCCGTAGGTTCAAACGGATCATTCACAGGTGCCACAGATTCCGAGTTAGGGCCCATACGTGTTTGACAATTTTGAGCACTTAGGGCGCTCAAGGGACGACACCGGTAGGGTATGACCCCGAGCGTTTGATCGAGTGGGGGGGCAAAATAGGAGCATGCGTAGGGTATTGTTCATTAAATTAATTGTATTGTTCATGAATTGTATTGTTCATTGAATGAATTTTATTATATTGTTGATTAAATGAATTGTATTGTTCATTAAATAAATTGTATTGTATTGTTCATTAAATGAATTATATTGTTCATTATAAAAACAACACTTATGATGAAATGAAATGAATTGTATTGTTCATTAAATAGCCATTATTAACCATTGTTAATTATTGGAATGAAGATTAAAGATTTCCATGATAACACCACACACAGATGAGCAACAATTTATATGATTGAATATCAACTTCTGTATATATAAAAATGTCGAATGATTACAAATGTATGTCCATACACAAATATGGCATAAACACCAACTGAAACAAAATGTATGTCTAAAAACGTGAATGTATGTCCATATACAAAATATACATGCCAACTAGACATGTAAGCATCCCAAAACTATCTCTAACATCCTAAGTTGCTGATGGATCATCAAAATCGATCCTCTTCGCCGCACTGCTCGGCTCTAAAGGATCCTACACAAGAAAAACAAACCACGATTAATATTAGTTATATTATATAATTCACATTCGAAAAGTTAACATAAAAATGAACTATTTAATTGAACTATTCATGTTTACCTCATCTCCACGTTTTCTCTTCAGCTTTGTAGGACTCTTGATGTATGTCTTCGGTAGAGGAGGTATGTTTTGAATATTTTCATAAACAACCTACATATGTTTAGAAACATGACATTGATACAAGTTAGCATATAATTGTCACTGATAATAACAAATTATATCTACTAATCAAAAAATAAAATAAACACACATCTACTCGAGGCATCTCTTCTTCTTCTTCAGGTATACTGGGTGTAGTCATCAAGGATGTGAAGCCAAGGATTCTCTGTATATATACACAACAAGTATATGAAACTATCAATCTATGTCTAGACATGTATAATCACTATAAGTTATTTAAACTATTCATTCAATCATATTTGCATTCAATTACCTTTCCCTTGTCTCCAATTGCACTACCAGATCCTAGATCGCATTGCACCGCACTCGTGCTGCTTGTGCCCTACAAGAGTAAAATATGATATACATGCAAGTTACTACATAATCTAATTAATACAAATATAAATGATGAGCATGTATGTACAATAAAATACAAACGACTAGGTGCAATAATATATGTATCGTCAAGCTATCGAGGCTAAATGAAATGGTTGACAAGGTGCCCTCCTGAATCTGTCTCAACTCATCCTCGGTCATCAACTGTTAAATAGACCATGTAAATAAAAATTAGTACTTAATATTATCTAATTTATAAATATTTAATTAAAATATAACATGAATTGTGAAAACACAAATCTTACCAATACATCATCAATGTATGATGACGGTGCCTCCTCGCCTCTAGCATGTGAGGACTCCCCAAGCTATCCTCCAGTCTGTGTAATAACCTCTGGTGCATCATGCATCTCATGCACCTTGTAATCTGCACTGTCCACAACAGGATCAACGGGCTGTCCAACTGGACCCAAGCATACGTGCCCACACATGACACAACTATGGGGCACACATATGTGTGGAGCCGAGGATGACGTGTCAGCACCACCCGATGCACCGCTACCATCAAAAGTAGGCTGAGGTACTGACGCAACCTGAGAAACCAAAAGGATACTCAAAGAGTGAATAGCCGATATGGTCCGTGAAGCCACCTCACAAATGATATCAGGATGTTGAACTGCAGGTGGGGGATCAACAGGAGGAGGGGGGACATATGGGCCCTGGACTACTCTGACTGCCCCAGGTCTATTTTGGGGCATACCTAAACCTACACCCTGGAAAGGTTGGATGTCAAAGTAGTTCACATGTTTCTGTAAAACAAACTCAGCATACAATTTTTTTATGAAATAGAAGGGGATATCAAGATTGTTGTTGGGTGGTTTGTCGAAAACCATCCACCAATGATCCCAAAAGTTTTTCACAATCCCATCATTTGTGCACCATTTGATAGAAAGTTTTGTTTTTTTGGGATCTACAGGCTGACCAGTACGGGGATTGACAAATAATGAGGCAATTTCGGCTTTGGATATCTCAAGATCCTTGATATCCTTATACGACAAGCCATCTGCATATTTTTCCTTCATAGAATCTCACCACAAAAGGGCGGCATCGTGCTCCTCAGTCATGGTTTCCATACTTTTTACGATCGACGTGAGAGGATCAAACAATGGGTTTAGACGAGGGATCCTACGATATACTTCTGCAATCCCCCTCAATTCATTCAAATTTTGTGCAATCAAATCTTGAATTGAGGGGGGGTTTGGCAAATGAGGGTTTGGTTGTTGCAGTTGTGGTTGGTCAGTGTTTTCATTGTTATCCCCCATTTTTAACCTAATCTAATGTAAACAATTAAATTTAGTTAACAAATTTAAACAATTAGGTATTTGATTTTAAAAAAACCTAGTTTTCATGAAAAAAAACCATATTTTCAATGAAAAATCAAATAAACATTCACAAAAAATGAATGAAAATGATTCAAAACGATAAAATTCTTACCTCTAAATCTATTTTTTAGCAATTTTTTGTCAAAAAACCGGATATCGAATGGAGCGGATATCGGATTTTGACAAATTCGCGTGACCCGTGAGTTAAAAATGACTCACGGGACTGTCACTGTCGAAATATAAAAGTCTCAAAAAATCGGATATCCGATTTCAACACTTAAATTATTTTTAAATAACATATATAATATAATAATATATTATATAATATAATAATATATTATCTAATATATTATTATATTATATAATACGTATTGTATTATATTATATATATTATAATATAATATAATATAATATTATATTATATATATTATAATATAATATTATATTATATTATATTATATTATATTATATTATATTATATTATATTATATTATATATTATATAATATTGTATTATATATTATATAATATTGTATTATATATTATATAATATTTTATTATATTATATATAATATAGTATTATATTATATATATAATATAATATATAATATAATACAATATTATATTATATAATATATATTATGTTATATTATATATAATATAATATTATATTATATTATAATATATAATATATAATATTATATTATATTATATTATATATAATATAATATTGTACTATATAATACGTATTATATAATACGTAACATATAATATATTTTTTAAATTAAAATTACAAATAAACATCGGATATCAGATAAAATCCGATATCCGATAAAATCGGATATCCGATTGTATCAGATATCCAATTTTATCCGATATCCGATTTGCATAGGTAATTACTAGGCCAAGGTGTACTGACACCCAGGCCAAGCAAAAAGTCAACATGGATTTTCGCATTTTTAGGCGAGTGAGGAAGGCTATTTTTTTCACATCGCCACTTTTTGGCCCCCCTTGATCCTGCACTAACCCAACTGATCCAAAATAAGAGAGCAAAGTGGCATGATAAATATATCAAAGAGAAAAAGTTCAAGGCCGGTGACTAGCTATTGTATGACTCCAGATATAAAGATACTATGGGAAAGCATCAAACCAAATGGTTAGGTCCATATGAGATAGAAGAAGTTTTCAATAATGAAGTTGTTCGTTTGACCACAATTGACCCTGTTCGGTTTAAGCTTTTGGTGAATGGTCACCAATTGCGTCTGTATCATAAGTCGGCCACTAAAGAGGAGTTCTTGCAACAATTTGTCCAAAAGAATGAAACACAAGTTCCTGCAGCAACTGATAAGGTTCCTGCAGCAACTAATCAGGCTCATGCTGCAATTGAGCAAAGTAATGAAGGTAAGGTTCCTGCAGCCACTGCAGTGAACATGCTTGCCGCTTCATCATAAATATTTCCATGTCTTATGGGAATATTCTTCTCCATAAATAAAATTTCATCCACGTCATTCCATCTCATTTTCTTATCAGTCATTTCACTTCATTTTTCCATCATGTTAGTACGACTGCAAGTATGTACATATTGTATTTTATTTTACTTATGCATTTATGATTTCATTATGATTATGCCTTCCTAAATCCGTGTACACTCCCCTAAATCTCGTCAGCTTGTGCGGACATGTGCTAGGTTAAGTTGGGGGGGTGTTTTATGGTTCAGTTTCCAAAGTTAGTAATTATTTGTCATTTTCGGTACTTAGAATTGATTGCTTGCCATCATTATTTTAACAAGATATTCTTTCACACAAGGAAGTAATAAATTCTGCCGCCAATTTGGAGATATGTATGGAATTTTTAATTTTGCAAGTCTGTCAGATATTTTGGTTCTTCGTTTCTCAGCTACAGAGTGTTCTATACTAATAGAATAAGAAATGGGTGGAGATCCAATCCGTCATGAGCCAACAATCCATGATGTGTTGTTGCAGGATGCTCTTAGTGAGCATTATTTTAGACACCATGGTTGGCTTGATTACTTTTAAAAATTCAAAGATTTTAATGAAGAAATTGCTGCAGAGTTTATGTGTTCCTTCAATGAAGGAGAAGCTACGGTTAAAGGTTTGAGGGTAATTTCTAGGGAGCAGCGGATAGCTAAAGTAATAGGGTTGCCGCAGGAAGGAGAATTGTTTCCAGAATCAAAAGACGCAAGGAGCACCAGTGCAGAGTTTACACTTCCCATAGATGGACCTCTAACGGTGGACAAACAAGGAACTAGGAGGGTTTCCCTACCAGCAGAGTGGCCTCAGGTAGTTTTATATGTCATGAAATACATTACTTGCGAAGGGAGATATTCAAATCTACATTCACCACATTTTAAATTACTTAGTCATTTACGGCATGGCCGGAGGATGAATGTCCCTAATTTTCTATACCACCTCATTTCTACAAGTGCTAAATAAACGCGAAAGAATGGAAATCGTTTTGTCAGCCATCATGGTTTGGTTAAATTGCTTGTAGAACATTCTTTTAGAGACGTTTCACAGATGGAATGGGGGGTATTTGAGTACATATTGCAGTTTAGGGTTGAAGATGCTCCTATTGAAGATGCTTCTGTTGCAGAGGATCCACCAGTTGAAGAAGAAAATATTGCAGAACCCTCTTCTCTCGTAGTTGCTGCAGAGGATGATTTGCTCGTTGTCGAAGGAGCTGCAGTTATTGTGGAAGAAGAGATGGTTGAGGCAAATGTGGAGCAACCCTCCACTTCTCTTCAAAGAGATTCACCAATTGCTAAGAAAAAAGCGAAGGAATCAAAAATAAATGAAACAAATGAAGAACTTGTGGTTCAGCCACATGCAACTCAAATTTCTCCTGCAACCAAGAGGCGTAGGTCAAAAAGAAAAACTCTTGTAGCGGGGCCATAGGTAGAAACCATTCCTACAGCCACTCCAAAGGTTTCTATGAGAAGAACATGAAGTACGACCCAGAAGGCTCGTCCAGTAGGTGATCTGGCATAGGTTATTGCAATAGAAACATCAAAAGAGGGGAGCCCTACAAAAGTTGAAATCCAGGAAGAAGGTGATGAAGATAGACTGTCAAATCTTGCTTTTGTGGCAAAGCAACTTGAGGAAACCATTGAAGAGATTCCACGGCCTAAGGTAACACCTATTAGACCTCCATCATCCCTAAGCAGTTTATCTATTGCTTTAACATTTTATAGACAATGAGAAATAGAGAGGACTACATTGCAAGGGGTTATTGACAAACAACAAAGAGAAATTGAAAAGAGGGATAACAAAATTGAGGAATAAGAAGCTAAGGTTGAAACAATTGCTAGTATGGTCCCTGAATTGATGCAATGTAGGGCACCTCCAAGGGTTTATGCTTTGCATTTAAAGGAGCGGTATTTAAATTTCAAATTGAATTGCATTGTTAGGGACCTTAGCCCCTCTTTAGAAACCCCTAAGGAATTTTATTATGCTTACCAGACTTCTCCAATAGCTATGAAGAATTTGCTATGTGAATATTATTTACATAACTATGTTGTACCCTCAGATAGTGAGTGGAATCCTTTGTTATATATTGGAGATATCCATATAAAAGCTTTAATGTAATGGATTCAAAATGAGATCAGCATGGGAGCACAAGCCAGAGCATAAAAAGACTTCGAATTTGACTGTCCATTGCCATTAAGGAAAGAAGCAAAAGAACCAAGAGCTCTATATTATGAATGGTAGAAATTATTGGTAAGAGATGATGTTAGGAAACTAGTGCTTCCAATGAGAGAGGAAATATACCAGGCATATGAGCATTTAGTTCAGACTGACAGTGCAGCTGCAATAGATGGGTTAACCAGGTGCCGGAATAACTAACCAGAACAATTGAAGCAGGGAGAACCTCATTCATTGCAGAATTTTCAGGCAGTTATGCAAAGAGCCCCCAAATATATACAACTGGGCAGAGAGAAGGCCAATAACTAGTTACCACTAACTTTTCAACCTCCTATTCTTATGTGGCCACTACTGGGATGTAAGCCTATGGATCAACCCTATGATGCAGTTACAAAAGAATCAACCAGATGGTCCATGCTGGAAAAGATGAAAGGATTTTACTGGAATTTACCTTCAGGAGGAACAGGTCAAGGAACCATTGGTGATCTGAGAATTAGTGCAAGAGTCAGAAATTTTCCTTTTGCCATAGGATCAACAAGCTCTTAAAGTTGGGGGGCATGATGAGTTGAGACATTGTCATATTTGTATCCTCAGAACTCTTGAGTTTTTGTCATCTTTTGGTTTGCATAGTAGTAGTGATGTATTGGAAGTTTACTATGTGTATTCCATATGTTAAGCCTGAACCTATTAAATCATGTTTTATCTTTGCCAGTTTATTCCTGCAGTCATTCCATTTATTCATGTTGCCATGCAGATTATTTAGGGAAATATCATATGTGAAATTAATAGATGTCTTGATTAAATAAAATGCGTATGTATGTTCTTGTATGTTATTTCTTTTGTAGTGCAGGGAATAAATGATGTTGCAGTGGATGTTCACCTATCGTGCCTGTTGAAGGGATGGTTACTCAAGAGATGACTGATGATCAAAATGTAGAAAAGTTGAGCAAGCGTAAGGGATGACATAAGAGGAGGAATTAAGCAATACTACCAATGTCTAACTTAAGTGGACATTGAAGTTGTAAATACCGCCACAGTATCTTATGAGTGTGGTTCATTTAGATCCGCGTTTCCCACAGCATAACTCTAGTTATCTCCTTTCTCGGTCAATCATTTGCCTCCTCTTTTCAGCGTGATTTGTGTTGTCTATTGTAGATGATTACTTTCTAATAATAAACTCTTATTCTTCTCAGAGGTTAGATAGAGGGAGAGAAGAATATAGCAGAGGATTTTTCATAAGCATTTTTGAGTTTCTTTTCATATTGAATCATGTAATGACTTTCAAAGAATGATGAATAAAATAATGTTATTCTGATCTCTTAGAGTTGTTTTCAGGAAGCCTAGTATCACTCATCCAAGTGGGCCCACTTGGTGAGTGTTCCTGTGCATTCATTAAAATTAGTTTTCTTTCCTTAGCCACAGTAGACATTCTTGCATTGACTGTTCTTGCAACCATTGGAAACAGATCCACTGATTGTTCCTGCAGCCAAGCCAAAATAGAGTAATTTTTGTTTATCAACATTGAATTTATCCAGTATTGCTTTTATGAGTTTATGCAAAAAAATTCCTGTAGCCTTTCTATAGTTTCAATTCTTGATTATCTTTTCTGCATAATGTTAGTTGCTGCATTAATGCAGAATAGTTGTCGCAATAACTTAGTGCATATATAGTGCATACCCATTTCAAGTATTACGTCCCTGGGTTGACAATCAAATGAACACTAGCTATGAAAATAGTGACTTTACCAAATGAATGTCCAAACTTAGGGTTACGACTTCAACTAGAGTTATTATTCTTATTGTTGGGTTGAACAATGAGCATACTAAGTTGAAGAGGGAGATGAAGAGCATCAGGGTTGACACTTCTTATGTTTTGCTGAGTAAAAGATATGACAATATGGAGAAGGCATTGAACAAGTTCTGGGAACTATATCAGAGGAACATGGACAATATGGTCTCAAACACTAGAATTAGAGATAGACTTGACTTCTTGCTATAAGATGCATCGACCAGGGAAAAAGTAAAGAAGAAGGTTCAAGGCTTGCTCGTCACACATGATGAATTCACAAAGGAATTGAAATCTGAATTCAACGAGTGCTAGCAAATTGTTCAGCATGGGGTTCCCCATTTGGTAGATGATGTAGGGGTAATTAAAGATAAGACCATATGGATTTCTAAGTGTAAGTCTTTACTTAGTGCAGCCCATGCCATTGCCAAAACAGATATCCTTGATATGAATGACACGACCGACCAGTTTGAGAACTTTTACACGATCGAGAACGCGGCCAGGGATGTGATCTTCAACACTACAACCTACAAGGATGCAGGCTATTTGCGACATATTCAGAAGTGTGGACATCAGCTGGATCGAAAGTCTTAGCTCATTGTTTTAGTTTTTGCAATGAATTGATGATTTAGTTAAGTTGTTTAGTTGTTGTTCAGTTAGTTGTTAGCATAATGGAAGGGTGTGTCCTTCCATTTGTATCTCTTAGCATATATATTTATAATGAGTTATTTTGTATGTAAAGGCATCTAGTAATCAGAAAAAACATACTGCCTGGCAGGACTGCAAGTTATATGTATTAGGGAAGTCTATAGAATAAAGAGGTATCTTTTTATGCAAACAGACTGTAATGGAGTATTTTCAAGTGTAGCTTGTGTTTGCAATCATCTCTTAAGGATTAATATATGAAGGTTCATTGTTTATTTTCCTAAGTATTGTGCATATTTCTATGTTGATGAGTTATTTTGTCCTCTTGATAAATCTGTCATATGATTTGCTATGATGCGTCACCACATGTTGTTACATTAAACATGAGATTGGGTTCTTCATTGTTGTGTAGCACATACTGAAACCTTCATAGTTGATGATTAATATTGTCTCGGGAGTTGATAGGATTTTATGTCCACAAAGTGTCACAAATACCCCTGGATAGAGGCACTGGTCTACTATTTATCTTTTAAGGTTTTGGTTGGTCATGCATTCAAGGTCCTTGATAAAGAAACATAAGTGTAGGGTGTGCTTGAGAGGAAGAGGTATACCCACCTAGGTTTAGTGGAGCCTTAAGTGCAGAGGGATTTGGTCTATGACCATCCCTATTTGTTGGCCAAGGCTGGTTGGATTAGTTGAGGATTTGGCAAACCCTTAAGTTTTCCAATCTGTGCTTTTGGGAACCAACACAACCTAAAATACCTCAACCTAAACCTTCAACTATCAAAGAGGAGACTATTACTCCTTCAACAAATGTTCCTCCTTCTCAGTCTTTCGCTAAGAATCAATGAAATCATTGTGTGAGAGACCGCCGACGAAGGTGTCATGCTTGAGCTCGTAAAGATGTTCCTCAAACTATTCAATCTCCCAAGACTCCAACAATTGACATGATTCCCTTTTCTCCTAAGCAAGATCTTGAACCTACATCTCCAAATCATAAGTTGCAAAAAACATTTGATGGTTTTACTCCTATTTGTGTTCGTGCTCCTCTTTCTATAAATCTTGATGAAGAAATGAGTGAAAATGTTATTCATGATGGCAATACAACTCCTAATGCTTCTGATAGTGACTATTAATATGTTGATGTGGACAAGCATTTATCAACTGAATTTTCAAAAACCCTCATCCTAGCTCCTAGAATCAAACAAAGTGACTTAGCACATGAGCATAGTCTTTGTTTGGATCTTGTGATAGCTCCATCTGATGTGCTCGATGTCATTCCTCTAGTGTGTTGCTCGCCTTCCTAAAATAGTGATCAATAAGATCAAGAGGCGGATGTTGTGCTAGATTAGCAATATTATCACTAAAGATCTTCTCCTCTCCTCTCTTGCTCTTTTGTGACTATTCTTCTATGTGTATCCTTATTCTTCTATTTTCCCCTTAATGTCTACTTGAGGAGGATGCAAAGATTGAGATCTCTTTTGGTCTCTTTCATGTTGACTCAAAAGACATCCTCTATTCTCTTTCTTCCAAGGTAGTGTCCTTTCTTTGGGGAATGATGATTATTATATGCACATATATATACGATATACATGAGTTATCATACAACGTACTGACCCCGAGGAAAGAAAAAGTACCTCATGTTTTGTGTTCATTATCCATGGGTTTATTCCTCGAATGGGGGCAAAATCCTTGTGATAACGTGCTCCCTTTA
This sequence comes from Cryptomeria japonica, assembly GCF_030272615.1. Lineage (NCBI taxonomy): Eukaryota > Viridiplantae > Streptophyta > Pinopsida > Cupressales > Cupressaceae > Cryptomeria > Cryptomeria japonica. The sequence continues at coordinate 372,987,648 of NC_081406.1, read as the reverse complement.
TTCTCTCTCTCTTGAGTGTCTCCTACCTTAAAGCAATCACTCCCGATAAGGCATGTGTGATCGCTTTAACATGGGGGCATACACTCCGCTCATATTTTCCTTCTTGATACTTAAATTTATTTAGTGAACTCGGCTTTGCTTTATAATTTTGGTATCTTTTCATGATGCATAGTGAGGGGAACCTTGCTACTTGTAGTCATGGTTTTCCTTTCTTGATCTTCCCTTTTACTTTGTTAATCAATGTCGTAAGATCCTTAGTCCACTGGGGGCTTGGTGCATCTTGCCTCCTTGACGTGGTAGAAGTCTTTCAATCTTGTTTCCTTGTACTTTACCGGTAGTATTAACGTACGCTTATACTCCCGCTAAAGTGGGGGCTAAATGTAGTGTCATAAAATTGTGACACCTGCAATTTGTGACCACATTAGGGTCTTCATGATGGTGATTTGAATCCCCAAGCCAGATCAGAGATCCGAGACCCGCTCATCCCCGGAAACTATAATTTTTCTATCCTTCGCACTGCCTAAACCTGCTTCCTGTCCTGAGACAAGGGAAGGACAGGGGCATGGTGACCCTGTCCTCCTAGGACAACAGTGTGGTGCCCCTGTCCCTACCCTATTTTGGGGCCCCCTCTGTCCTATCTTTGCATTGGTCTTTGCACTTAAAGTGGGAAAACTTTCCCTATGTCGGCCTATGACAAAAAATTAGTTAATTAACCCTAATTGATGAATATATAAGTCGCATGTGTCCTCTCATTTGCAAAAAGTTCAATAAGAAAAGAGTGGTCATGAGTTCAAGCATTCCTTTCCAACATTGAGAATTCTCAAGTCTCCCTTCAAGGCTAGGTGTTGCATTAAAGTCAAGGAATTAACCATTGAAGAGGAGATCCCTTTCAACATTCAATTCCATACAAGAAAATCTACCTACATTTCTATTTACAACCTCTCTTGAGGTGAATTACATTCCAGTCTTTCATTTACATTTACTTGCAAGTACTTTCTTTCATCATTTGGTTAATTCCAAAACTGGGGTTTGACCTAAAGGCAAACCCCCAATCCCAACCCCTTTTCCTCTCTTTTTTGTGTGTAGGTTGCAGGTGTGCAGTTGTGTTTGCATATTCGGACTCCATTTGTAAAGGCAAAAAAACCCTTTTCGTTGGGCGGATTTTTCAAAGGACCGTGTGCACTTTCAACATGGTCCTGACAACTTTTCCTCAAATTCGCAGGGTAGCTTCGTCTTGACATATTATAGCCATATCCAGGTGTACAACTTCATCCCACACTTCTATTTCAAGTTATAGTCAGTTCTTTGCTACTTTTACACTTAGTCTCAAAACACATAATTCAACCATTTTCCATTCTAAAAGAGGGGTTAGCTTGTCATTTTAACACCATTATTGATTCATTTAGTATTCAATCTCTTTTCTAAGAGATTGGATCTAGTGAATTTCCCTCCTCTTTTAATGTAATGTGGATAAAGTGTTTGAAGGGAAATCTGTAGTGAAACTTTCATCTCTCCTCGGAGGGAAGAAAAGATTTCCTCTTGATCTCTCCATCATTCACTTTTCCCCACATCACAGATAGAAAGAATGGTAAAACTGGTAATTGATGAGAGAAAAACTATATATTTAGAAGAGCCTAAAATAAAGGTTGAGATTGTTTCATTTCATACATTTAAACATTGGTCTATCCCTTCAATTGTTGATCAGGATAAGCATAAAAAGGATCTCGATGACTTGAAGAGAGTTTGTTAAAATGGTCTCTAATATTCTTTCTCACCTGCAAAAAGAAGGAGATATCAGTGTTCAGAGTTTTAAATTCTTCCTTGACAGAGTGATTGCACTTGATAATGGATACGCTAGGTTTATCTTATAAGTGTGTGGATTGATGGACAAGAGATGGAAGGATCATTTGGAAAACATTCTAGAGATACAAAAATAAAAGTGGCCAAGTGATTATGATGTATACCAATGGGAAAACACATATTTGAAGCAAGTTTAGAAGAATAACATCTTGCAAGAGTGATCGTGTGGTTGCATGATATCCCGTTTTTGCATCATCCATAGGAGGGTGCGTGGTGAACATGGTATGATACACTCTAGGTATAAGTAGAACCTTGCCAAACATATGGGTCACAACTGTCTACTTGCATTATGAAGCTAAAGAGTTATCAGTCATGTTCACCAACTTCTATCATATTTGTCCTTTCTACTTGTCATTTTCTATTATCACCTCACATCATATGTTGACATAATTTTGAATTGTAATTAACTAAACTATATGATAGTATTACGTGTTTATATTTTAAGATGTTAGTCAAAGAGACATGGCTCTAAGGGTGGAAAAAAACAATTAAAAAATTAATGTAAATGGTTTGTAGTTTGTTGCTTCTCTTGTTTTTTATTTAAGAGACAAACCAAGACAGTATTACGGTTAAGCGATAGAAGTTTTGAGAACAACAAAAATGCATTGTATTCCCTTTTCATAGTGGCAATGAAAGCAATGATTTAATTAGGTGTTTGAGTCTTGGTTTCAACTTTTTTTTGTAGATATTGTTAAATATTATCTAGTTGTCTCCAATTTGATATCTTTCTTGTTATTTAAATCACTGTATCAAGTATATTACTAGTTTATGAAAGCAAATATATGTTTTGTGTAGTTTATTTGATTCATTTCTGCAAGACAATATTAAATTCATTTAAATAAGTCACATTGACTCGAGAGTATCATTTGGATCAAAATGAATAACCTAATAATAAATATTTTTGCATATTATGCAAGTAATAAGCAAGCAAAGTGCCTAACAATTTGAGATATAACCAGAGGAAAACCACATATTATTTATTGACTCTATCACCCTGTAGGAAGGTACTAGTCCTAATCGTTCCCAGAACATCACTCATCATTTAAAAATGTTTCTTTTAATTTTATGTTGTAGGAGTAGATATATGTAGTAGTTTGCTTTCAGTTTTCTATTATTTCACCTTGTGCCAGTGAATGATAGAGAATAAGGAGTGATAGAATCAAAGTTAGCATCAAACAAACCCTTGAAAATTGCTTAACATGATAAATTTAAATAAATGGCAATGTTAACTCATAATTGTAATTAATCCATGAAGTCAAAGTGTGTACGTTGCATAACGGAAAAGAGAAAGACATAAACTTGTTTGCAAAATAAAATATCATATAAAATACAGGGTGTTGCCTAGTTTCATCAATATGTGTTTTAACAACACAAATGTCAATAAGTGTTTTACAAATAGTACATTTCACTTAAATCTTGTCTAAGAGGAACATCTAGACTGGATCCTACAAAATCTCGATCGTCTAGCTACCCTACTTCTTCTCGTGAACAAGTTTGTGTAATCCATAACCAATAGATTAGACAGAAAATGATTACTCACACATTCAATCCACTCATCCAATATTATAATTGTGTATCGTCCTAGTCTATTGGTGTATGTGAATGTGCACAACAATTCAACCCATGGGAGACTCATATGCCCAAAGATAATGGAAAGATAAATAGGCCACAGATGTTGGTCAACACCAACATGTGACGTCAGATACCAATGCCAACAATCAATGTGAATGACTAGCAGTTGGTGTCCATCGACATGGACATGCCACCCACGCCTAATGGGGTCATTCATACTCAAGTTTAGGATGATAGTTCTCATTACATCATCAGGCAACCCCAAAATACAAGTCACCTGTGCATTGTTCGCCACAAGAATTGTCAAAAACTTGCAGATGAAGAGAACAAAATACTGACAGCTTTGTTTTAACTATAGCATTCAAAATATGTAGCAAATAAAGGTGTTAGCTTGATTATTAATAGGGACAAAAAACTATGAACCTCCTCCATGGCATGTGTCATGAAATCCATTGTTGCATCCCCTCGATAATGCAAATAACAAGTGTCACAGACCTACATAGATACGTACGGTACAGTAGAGTGAATGTGAGATGTAGATAGATAAATGTTATATGAATATGAATGAAACATAAACATGGAAAATGAAAACCAATAGATTGAATATGTGGGACTTTTTGTTTAAAAGACAAATGAGTGAGATTCCAAGTAAGTCGAAACCATTAATTCTGAAATCGATGTTGGAAAACAGGTTGTGTATCTCATTGCAGGAAATCAAAACACGGGGAATTATCGAGCACATCTACGCTATCACTGCTAATATGAAAGAATAGGTGTAGATAAAAAAAATGTTTGGTAGAAAAATGCAGCAACCAATAATCAGTCAAATACATATATGCACTGTGTACTTCATGCCATGTACTGGCCAATAAAAAATTTATAGTGATAAGGCACTAGAGAGGACATCTATCTATATACGTACAAAATGCACGTTGCACTAATTCATTGCACTTGGAGTACCTTTTGTGGCCTCAAATTGTCAATATGCTAACATAGTAGTTTATTTCGTAAGTTGTAGTCAACAACATGTTTGTAAGACAAATGGAAATGTCATCCATTAATAATAGTCCTATGTTACTCTTAGAAATCATGTGAACCTTGTCCGCCCATAGCATCGTCGAAAGATAAACGCCTACGAGGGCTTCTTTGGGCAGAGTTCAATGATGAGTTCAACACTAAGGCAATAATTTTTGGACCGTTTTCATCAACAACGATACATAAAACATCTCAAAGGACATGCATCATGGAATGTTTAGATACCACTTCATTGTGACAGTTCAGAACTAACCTATGTAGGATGCAATAGACCCAATTGCATTGACATGTGCTTCCTTTGCTTCATCCATTATCTTTTTCCCCTTCCCACTTGTATAGCTATCCAAGGGAAACTTGTAACAACTCAAAATCAGGAACATTGAATGACATGTCATGACTACTACTTTGTCTATGTTGTTGTTGAACTCAACCATGGCTACATGTGAATAGTGATAGTATCCACTAGATCAGTATGCAGATTGGAGTCGAATGTTAGTGCATCAGAACACTCAAGATCAAGCAAGAACCTCACACAAGGTGCATATGACTGGTATTGTTCACGTGTGTGTGGCATTTTATTAGACATCTTCAATAATGAACTTACTTCTTCCCGCATCACCATTGTATCCATATCTGCAGCACCAAAACTGACATTGTTCGGATCCTCTATAGTACCAACATTAGAAGTGTTCTCATGGATGACTTCACGTGTTGATGTATCATTCAAACTTATAACAAACTCAATGGACATTGAAACGTCACCTAGAGGATGATCTATTGTGTTAGACTCAAGTGAAGGTCTTCAAATATAGCAAACATTGAACTCATGCTTTAAACTAGTATGGTAGATCATAATATCCACTTATCTTTGAGACTTACATATTCAATTGAGTCACTGGTCATCACCACAACCTTCAACATGTGCTTGCACGTGTTTCCCTGCAAACTCCAAGGACAATCATGTGCATATAGGTTAATGCCATACGATATAATTGGATGAAAAGTGGACAAAATCTAACTTTTCACCCAGTACCAACCAAGATGAGTCTCATCTCGAACACAATCTACATTAGGAATTTCCTTTTCCCTCTCCATACTGGTTTGCAAATGTCTAACCATGTAGTTTGTCAAAAACCTGAAATGTTGCAAGTTCTGCTTTTGCTTGTAGAATGGTTTCATTCTATAGACAAGTGTGTAGGGTCCATCCTCCTTGTGCATTTCTTCTGATGATCACTTAGGAAACGTGTCTTCAAGATGTAATGGTAGGACTCAATGGTAGCATTTGTGTCCCAGTTAGCATGTGGGAATTTTTTGAGGTTTTTGCTCACATAGCTACCAAAGGTGTAAGACAACTATAAGCCCAATGCAGAATACGTCACATTAACTAAGTTAACAAATGATGATAGGAAGAAATATTGAAATGTAATCTCACCAATATGGCCTTCTCCTTCACACCATGTCTTCGAGAAGTACTCCACAAATCATGGCTTGTCACTAAATTTGTCCATGAAAGCATGCAATTGGTCAATAGTGTTATCTTCACTTTCCTCCATTGCCATCATGATTGTCCCTAGTTGGCGAAATATATCCATATCTCTTTCCTTTGTTGCATACTTGTACATGTTCTTCAACCATGCTCGACGCACGTGCCAAATGCAAAGGAGGACATGACATTTAAAAACAGTCTTAGTAGAAAGTCAATGGTGATTTGTAACTATCTCATCAAAATGAATAAAATGAAAACCAACCCATCATAGGATTTTATTTGAATGATTAAAATGAATAAGACATCCACATACTCTATGGCTTGTATCTTTGCACTGGCATCATTAGTCCAAAATGCATTGATCCTCTAGTTAGGTCTCAACTCCTTACCTTGCCTATGCACCTTAGATAACCACACTTGAATATCCTCAATCTTGTTCCGAGATGACACAACCCATGCAACGGGAACCTTAGTCTACTACTCGTCGAAAACCAACAACATATACAATCAACATGCACCACGCCTTTCTCTCTTATTTATAGATCAGAAGCAATATTGTCAATAGAAGTAGAGATACCTTCTCTACGAGTATCATTAAAAGGCCTTATCCCAGATGAAGAACAACGAGTATCTAGATTGCAAGAGTTAGAATTGATCCATGAACGAAGATAGAATGCCTTTGATCATTGAAAGATGTATCAACAAAGAATGTGTCGAAGTTATAATCACAAGGTTAAACCACGAGCCTTTCAAGTTGGAGAACTAGTACCAAAGGAAAATCCATGCAACTAGGCAACTTGAGAAAAGAAAGGGAAGTTTGAACCAAACTGGTTGGGTCCATTTGTGGTCACAACAGTATTTGGATCAGGAGCATATCAGCTATCAATACAGGACAGGGATCAACTCAAGGAACCCATCAATAACATGCATCTGAAGAAGTTTTATGTCTGAAAAAATAGAAAAATAAGAAAATAGTGAAAAAGCAGGAACAACGAAAATAGTGAAAAAGCAGAAAAATCCAAAAACAGTAAAAAAGCAGAAAAATCCAAAAACAGTAAAAAAGCAGAAAAATCCAAAAACAGTGGAAAAGCAGAAAAATCCCAAAAAAGTGAAAAAACAGAAAATACAAAAACAATGAAAAATAAATTAAAAAATCAAATATGAGAAAAAGTACAATAATAACAGATGGTGAAAACCTAGCAAATATGTGCTATCTATCAGCTAGCTCTTCCATCTATTAGTTCATGCATCCTTCCATTTTCATTTCATTTCCCATCAACGTTGTTCATATCCACAAATAAGCCTTTGTACATACACAGACATCGCAGCTGGTTTCTCACCATGGTTTGGATCATTGGGTATTATCATAATAAATTTGTTTCTAGGCTTGGGGCAAAATCCTGCACCTAGCTGGGGGCAAAATTTTCCATCGTTTTGAGCTTCATCAAACAGGTAGAACAACAGTTAGCCAACTCTTGTTGAGCGAAACTGTGACACATCCAATGGTGAACACATAATCAAATTATCACCCATCAAAGTATCACATGTCAGTCTAAGCATGACACACACATATCAATGGATGATACCTTTTGGATAATGATTTCAACACTTTGGCTCAACTTTTATATCTTGATTTTCGCTATCATGATTTCTGAGTGACTCCAAGATGTCTCTGACTAGAGGAACAAGGAAGGATCATGATATTTTTCTTGTCTGTTGTCTGTAAATTAATCATTAATATGTGCAAAATTTTCTCAAGACATGATCATTGGAGTATCATCGAATATATTCCTATTTGCATATAGAAATGGTTAATACTGCTTGTTTTATGCAAGCAAAACTCAGGTCATCTTGGTTCAATTATACCTCGATTCTTGTGCTAACTTGCAATATCAAACTCCAGGAAAGTAGTGCTCAGGTCATCATGGTTCAATTATACCATCGATGTTTGCACTCACTTCCGACATCTTAAAAGCTCAATGATGACAAAACGCAATAACCCAGTGACTGGTTTGATTGCAGCTTTGCATTTCATTTGCATTTTGCATTTTCATTTAGCTTGCATTTCATTCTTGCATAGGTTCACAAAAGCTCATCCTATCCAAGGCCAAATCTATCGCAAGAATCATCAATGTATCATCATAGGTGTATACACAATTAGATCAATTACTCATCTCTCTCTAGATTTTGTCGACCCAACGTGAATCTTATGCTACTCTCTCAAATGTACCAACATTAGCATATCTCAATCTTCCTGCAACAGGATATCAACAAAATGTCAGTTCTTTATCCAATCAATCTTATCAATTCTATCAATCCATCGCATCTGATCCATTCTATCATGTCTTATACAAGATGTATCTTTCCTGGAACCATCTATTTTGATCAAGTCTTCTACAAGATATATCATTTCTGAAGCCAGACGGTTTGATCATCTTTGTCTTATACAAGAGGTGTCATTCCTGAAACCAGACTAGATCTCGATCTCTTCAATCTAATCAATATTATCAAATCAATCAAACTCTATCAATTTTAGAAATCAATCAATTTTTATTCGGGAAATCAATTTCGCAAAGATTCAAACACTCCAAAGGTCAATTATCTCAATTGATCTCCCGAGGGGGCATCATCGTATCGCAATTTATCAATCAATGTTTGGGGCATCCTATCAAACCAATATCACATCAACATCATCAAAATGAGATTATTTTTTGAATCAACATGTCATCACACCTCGTTTCAAAGAGGGGAAAAATGTATACACCTAAAAATGGTCTGAAGATAATAAATTAAATAAGCAATTATTTAATTAACCCCCTTTCCAATTTAATTGAATTCATTAGCAATTTGATTAAATTCCCCATTCATCTACTTATTAATAAATCTAAGGATTTATTTAATAAGTTCATTTCAATAGTCCCCTTTGATTAATTAATCTTAATTAATTAATCATCCCCCATTTGATTCATTCTTCTAATCCCCTAATTAATTAAAACAAATCAATTTATGAGTTGTTGAAAGTTAATTAGGCTTTTCCTATTATTTGAATTTTTAAATTCAAATTTCCCACATGCCTCCTAACTTCTAACCACCTAAACTAACCACCCCCTAACCTAACCCATTCCACCTAATCCTAGGTTTAGCTAACCCCATCCTAACCTCCTTATCCTAACCTCCTATGGGTTGGATATTCTCTCCTTGAGACACATGGCACTTATGCCACATGTCTCCTCCCTTGGACACTTGCCCTCTTGTGAGCAAGATTCCTTGACACTTGTCACCACAGAGATGAAAAGTGTCCCTCCCTCCAACCTCTTTTCCAACCTCCTCCAATTTGACCCTTGATATTTTCAGAATCAATCTTGACCGTTGATTCCTACCACCTCACCCCTGGCCTTGGAAATCCTATAAATATCCCCCATTTTGGAGCACAAAGGATCTCATCTCATATCATTTAAGCATTGTTATTATAGGCAGATCCCATCTCATATCATTTAAGCATTGTTATTATAGGCATATCCCATCTCATCTCATTTTAAGCATTGTTTTATCATAGGCAATTGCATCTTAGATCTAGTTTAATTTGATCATATTCTAGCATAATTGTTTTATCATATAGCATAATCAATCTCTCATCTAGCTTAATTTCATCTATCATTTAGCATAATCAATGCATATCATTAGCAAAATTAGCTTCTTGAATCAATCTAGTTTAATCATGCATCTATCTATCTTGCACATCATTTCATTTTAAATCCTTCGTCTTGGTGTAGTCAAGTCACTAGGATTGCTCATCTAGATCTAAGAGAAAATCCACACTCGCATCTCTTAGAAGGCGATAGGTCGCTTTGTCATGGTTTATCTTTCATTTGATTTCAATTTGCTAACCATGCTTGTAATGATCTATTGAGTGTTTGTGTTGCAGCTGTAGGTACCCCACTTCACAACCACGACAGTATTAACAACAACAATTGTTACCATCTATGAAGGCATAGACTTGGATATAAATATAACGAATAATAATTGGAAGAAATTTCAAGTGTCTAACCCCATATTTATTTGTTGCAAATTCCAAATCCATTGAGATGATTGAGTTTTGTGAGTGTCAATCCATCATCTCTAGCATCCAGGGAGTTTGGATGCCCATAATGACACGTTTGGTAGCTCCTTGTGGCTGTTGGAAAAAAAAAATTATAATTACATTTTCCATAATATGATACTAATGGTATCATGCATACCCTTTTGCACTTGAACAAACCACACCCTTTTTCATGCATTCATAACATTCTTTTGTGTTAGGAACATGTCTCTTTGCCTCAACATGCTACAAAAAAAATAGGATAAAAAAGATATCTTTCCATGATAGCATCAATACTAACATCCATCGCCAACAAGCTCTCTATATAGATTTTGCATTCGGTTTGGTGCAAACTGAGAGTGTGGCTCCCTCATTGTATCATCCACACCATCGAAAAATTTACCCTTGCCATCTACATGAAACATTTCCTTATACATCAAAATTGTTACTTCTGGTCTACCATACAACACTTTAACATTCGCGTGGCACTGACAACCCCATTTTTTAAAAGTGCCTAACACACTTCTTGCATGGAGGATTGTTCCTATGGTCCTCTGGATCATACGCACACCAATAAGTGTAATACGACCTCTCGTATAAATGTTATAAAAATATATCGATATACTAACCAGGAATACATCTCTGTGGTGTGTTCATGTACATTGTTGGATGGTATTCTTTATGCTTCTTACGAACAAACACGGCTTCAATACCATCAAACATGGATTTCCCAATAGAAATGCATCCAATCTCACAAGTTGAATTTCTGCACAAAGGTCTATTACAGAATCATCTTCCACACAAATTGGAGTCCACACGATATCGTTTGATGAGAAATGTCGGACATCTTGGATTTCCAAATCCATCAACATCTGCTATTTCCATCACCTTCACATCCTAACAAACTGCACGTAGCAAACCTATGGTATATGAGATATAGTACTGGTAGACAACGGATATAACAATATTTAATAAAGAAATATAATCTCAAGTATGTCTCTGTTATGAAATAATTAACACCTCTGCAGTTTGGAAAACACATTATGTTCATTACAATCAATGTTTGTATAGTATCATCAATGCACACATGCAACAACAAATTTGATACAAATGTTATCAAATTGTGTCGCTCCTTACAATAAATGTAAAATGAAGATGTATCAGACATCAAATGATTGAATAAGTTTACTTCTGAGTCTTCAAAAACATGACGAGTTATTCACCATGCAAATATATGACTAAATGACAAAAACATGACGAGTTATTCACCATGCAAATATTTGACTAAATGAAAATCTATAGTTGACATGAGGACAAAAAAGGGACATGTTACTTCTTTTTATCCATGGTGCATATTAATAAATTGTTGATGTTTTTTTAGAATCAATAACAGCTGTCTTTGTTGATGACCTTCAAAGGTCCTTATTATAAGTAGCAAATATTGACTAACAATCGGCAGTCGTAATTCACATGCTTTGTCTCGAAGATCAAAACCCTTATAGGTCTTTGGTGCAACTAATTATTATTTTTATTTATAATCCCAACTAATTTGTTCATGTCAGACTTTGTATTCATCAGTAGTGTTGGGGTTTGATTCTATATTATCTTATCTTCTATACTTAAGGACATTCAAGCACTTTATTTTGAAACATGTCTCTGAATGTACTCAATTTAATCTTATTTACACTGATAGTCTAATCTAATAATATGCAATTCATGACTTCTTAAAAAATGTTCAATCTCTTCATGAGTTTATCCTTCTTGGTTTTTGGAATCTAATATAGCTAATAGCATGTAATTCATGACTTCTTATCATACATTTTCAATCTCTTAACATGTTATTTGTGATGTCCCCATCCAAATCCTAATTTCTAGAACCAAACAAGCAAAAGAAAGATCCTTGTATTATCTTTATAAATTAAGTTGATAGCATACAAAGACCAAGCAAGATCACTAGCAAGTGTATGAAAAAGTTGTTGGGAATTGTCATTCATGCCAAATGACATCTATGTCAGGGAAATCATCCTCGAAGTATCCCACATATTCAAGGAACAAGATATAAACAAAGGAAGTGATTTATATTTTTTAAGTTAGTTATTAATATTCGTGAAGAAGAAACATTAATTAATATTCATGAAGAAGAAACATTATTATGGATGAACACATGCTTCAAAGTACTAGCACACTATATGTAAAGAGATATTAACATTGCGGTATCAATAAGAGAGATATTGATGAAATTATTGCCCATGAGGAGGCTATACAGATCGAATGAACAAGCAATATCCTTCTATGTGATCGCTAACAAGAGAGTACTCTAGGTCGACCCCGAACAAGAGACTATCTCCTATAATGTCGCTATCTATGGAGGGGAAGTCATATTTAAATTAGTTAACTAACTAATAACAAATTAATTAGAAGAAGCATGATCTCGTCAAGGGTTGTAAAGATTGGAAGTTGAGACACAACCTCTCACCACATATCCCATCTCATCATACATTAAGGTGATCACAAGTCTTTCCAAAGCATCGGAGTTGGTTTTATTATCATACTTCATATTTAGCATTCAAGGAGCCTCTAACATCCGTGTGAGATGGGCAATATCTATAAAGATTAAAACGAGCAGTGAAATAAAATAAATGAACAAGAACACACAAAGACAAGAACACATAATTTTTATAGTGGTTCATCAAATGACTACATCTACTTTAACCGCAAAGAATAAATTCATTAATCAATCTCCAATACAATACAGTACATCAAGTGCACACATATTTATACATTCATATTCAGGTATGAAATGAATAGTTCGAGGAATTCGAATAGTCATGTGACCGTTGGGCTTCATATACCCAATAATATAAACCCACCCTACTGCAAGGAGATGTACGCATAAGTAGAAGGTAGTATTTCAGACACAGTGCCATAGATTATAGTAGGGATACAAAGATAGATCAAACACAACTACTCGCTTGAGGTCTAATCTCTCTCATTACCATCGCATGAACACATAGATTACTCTGAAACATCAATTGGTATGAAGAAACAAATATGAATAGGCAGATTTGAAAGTAGTATATGCATATCTAAAAGGAATAGATTTGAAGTGAATGTATCAATTTTGTGCAGAGCATCACAAGATGGTCATTTATAAAACCATTTTGTATGAAGAATTGACAAGAAACATATATGCAAATATAGAAGGAGAATTATGCACTATTGATGCTAAGATAAAGAAGGATAATTTGCAGTTATAAATGAAAGACATTGGGCAAATATAGAAGAGGAGGATTTATAGCATTAATTGCGAAGATAAGTTCTATCTTCTGAACTATTCTTAAATTTTAAGTTAAATATCATAGTGAAATGTCTTCAGTTGGGTAAATTTTATATTACAGTTCTCACCTTAAGTTGGAATAGTTGTCTCAAGATTAAATTAAGGAAAATTCCAAAAGGGGACATTATATTATTTTTAGCTATTTATAGGAAATGGTTATTACTTATATGAGAAAATGTTAAGAATTGGAGATTTACTGGTATCATAATGTTTTATATTCCTATTTGGTTGGTAAATGGAGGGAACCTTGTACTTGTGACCGTCTTGTGGCTTCTATAGTCGTGACTAGTTCAGACTCATATATTGTTTCTATTAGAATGAAGTTGGATTAATTTCCTTTTCAAAATATGGGGTTGCTAGCTCTTATAGGACTTTTGTGGTCTGAAAGCACTACGAAAATGTATGTGGTTGAAAGTTTAAACACTCAAGTTTTACAGTTGTATTTGGAATTTAATAAGCCTTCAGTGGTTTGTAAATACTAGAAAACTGAAAAATGTATGTATTTCACAGTTCAAAATAGAAATGTATTAACTTTACTTGGATATGATTCACTGTATTATGTCATTTTCTTTTCTACAGATATTGTCATCACATTCATGATACTTTAGCAATGCATTATTCATTTCCACATATAAATCTATTCAACTCTATAATATTTTAAAACAAATTTGGTATGGTGCCAATTTTATACACACCTGTTGTCGAGTTTGTCATCCTTCCTTTTCCCTTCAACCCTTCCACTTTCTCCTGCCGCAACCTTTTATACATAACACATCGTGTTATGCACCCCCTTCAACCCAACACGTCGTGTTATACACTCCTTTCAACCCACTTTGTCGGAAAATGTGACATGTTCTCCGTCCACCACTCTTTGAACCACATCATGTTATACTCTTTTGACTTTTTCCTTTCCTGCATGTCGTGTTGTCTTCGCTGTTGTTTTCTCAAGTTGCATCTCTACACCTTGCCAACAAGGAAAACATCCCCAACACTATGAATTTCAAAAAGCCCAATAAACCTAGTTAACCCAATTAAATCTATCATACAACTCATACAACAACAAGAAAAACAAGTGGCAATGCTATTTGTTTGATACACACCTACTTCTTCTTTGTCTGCCTTTCGTATAGAAGAATTCCCGCCTTTCCTTCAACCCTTTCACTTTCTCCTATTGAATCCTTCTATACACAACATCACGTGTTCTGTAGTCCCTTCAACCCACTTTGTCACCAAACACAACATGTTCTTTGCTCCAACATTGTTTCAACCATGTTGAGGCATACTTTGTTTTATTTTTCCTTTACCATGTGTCATGTTGTCTTCGTTGTTGTTTTCTTAAATTGCATCTATACACCCTTCCAACACACAAAACATCCCCAAACTATGAATTTAAAAAAAAAACCCAATAAACACAATAAAATTTATCATACAAGTAATGCACCAGAAAAACAAAGGACTCTGATCTCTGTTGCATTTGATACACACATGCTTCTCTCTGCTTCTTTCTCTACCTTTTCTTTAAAACCCACTTTCACAACTCTAGTAATGAACGCTTTTCTCTCGTTCCTGCACTTTGCTCCTGTTATGACAACACAAGGTGTTGATTATGAAAATGTATATTTTACTCCACCATGTTATGCTCTCTCCCTGCTTATTTGTCTACCTTTGCTTTAGAAACCACTTTCACAACTCTAGTAATGAACACTTTTCTCTCACTCCTGCACTTTGTTGTTGTAATGACAACACGATGTGTCAATTATGAAAATGTGTAGTCCAAGGAGCCATTGGTTACAATCACATCAAAGATAACTCTCCCGCTCAAGGAGCCATCCATTACTATCACATCGAAGATTACTTTCTCACCCAAGGTTACCATCATCACGGCCATTGTAAATTTCCAATTGGCCTTAGGCGATCTCCACTTTTCTGATCAGCATCTGGCATCTTGAGTTTTGTATTGCTGATGTCGATGGGGATGGCCATGGGATGCCATAACATGTCTTCATGTATGCATTTTCTGTATGGGAGTGTTGTTTTTTTGGCTAGATAGCCAACACTAGAGGAAAAAAACATTGACTGAAGCATCCATGTATCTATTAATATATTTTCATACTGTCACACCCACTGAACTTGGTAAAGTGCATTAAAACTTCCAATACCTTAATAAAACCTTTATATGTCAACAATTGAGCCTTGGGAGCTTCCCTTGGATTTCTTACTAATCAAAACTTGGATGTGGGAGCATCTAGATCACTAATCACCTTCTTTACTCTTTTGTCGGGCGTCAAGTGTGTAGGATCCTCTTTACTACTTTCCATGGAAAAGAAGGGAAAGATATACTCTAAAATTTTGACCCTTGATGTTGATATCAATGTGAAAACATCAAAGAAAAGAATGATTCTAGCATGGACAAGATTCCCTTGGGACAACTGATGTTAGTAGATGAATGGTGGACTTTCAAGCTTTTGGGGATGATAAAAAAGGTATGAAGGAGAGGAAAACATAAAAGTTTGAAGGAAGTAGAATAATTTGAAATAGCAGAGAGGATCAAAGATATTACTTGACAGGAGCTAGAAGTGTTAGGACCCGGAGGCAACTGAGAGGGGGGGGTGAATCAGTTGTCTATTAAATTTCATCCCAAATATAACTTAATCAAACTTGATACTTAATACCGGTAAACCAAACCTGATGTCGGTTAATAGATTAACAGTTAATATCAATATCAGTGAAACTTAATGCATGAAACAGAAAGAGAAACAACATCCACAACACATAACACAGAGATTTGTACGTGGAAACCCTGTAAGGGGAAAAACCACGGTGGGAAACCTTACCCACAATCAGATGATACTACTGCAGATAGTATGTGTGTACAAATGGGGTCTGCACATGCAGAAAGGCCAACTGCCTGGAGCTCACTGCTCAATCACAAAATGAGAGTCACACTAACTACAATTGGATGATTAAATCCAATAATGATGTATTGATCAAAGTAGCATCTCCAATGCTGGATTCAGTACCAGTTAAGCTCTGATAATCACCTTCTCTATGGTATGCTCATAGTATTTTCTGTATTCACACATATCATGTTACAATACCATATACCTATTACATGTTCCTCTGCTTGTTACATTTATCTCACAAATGAGATCTTACATATATACCAAAACCTATGACCAAATGTGTAGGTCAGCTCACTAAGAATATTACAATTAAATCATTTACAAATGAGTCAAGATGGGATGCATCATGTCGCCTCAATGTAATTACAACAATACCAATTGATTAAATCATCTCCATAATGTGTCATGCTGATCTGGAATAGATAATGCATGTCAGTCCATAACCTAGATCAATTTGTCAGTAACAGCAAATATGTCAACCCCATTAGACCAATAACCAGAATACCAAAACTAAGTGTCCAAACCATGTCTTCGACATAACCAAGTGATCTCCAGAGGATAACAAGTCATCCTCAGTGCCGGTGAACAATATAACTTGTCGATGAACCAAATATCGGTGATTGTGCATGTCACTGAACTTGTCGGTGAACATAACCAAAGATCTCCAGAAGGATAAGTGTTGATAAGTATTGACATCAATGACAAGACCAATGCAACATATCCATAATAACAACAAGAAGTGGTATAAGGGAAAGGGAAACTCTAAAATCTAAACGACAATAAAACAAAGACAAAGGGGATGACAGGCTTTCAAGGATGGTCATTCTAGAAGGATAAGTCTAACAAGTCATGGAAGGATGGAGAAGTTTGAATGTTTGACAGAGCATTTTAGGCTTTGAGGATTAGGAAGACTGTGTAAGGGATGATTAAAGAGGTAGAAAAATATGAGAAACTCCAAAACTTTCAATTAGTATCTATATGAAGGGTATGTGGAGGATCATGGTGTGCCAAAACAGGCCCTTAAGTGGTAATGAAATTTCAGAAAATTAGAGTTATGCAACTTGGCATGAAATTTTGAATAAGTTGTGAACATTATTTTTAAAATATGTAATAAGAGAATCTATAGAAAATTGAATATAGTTTCTAAGCTACTAGTTGTTTTTTGGAAAAAAAAATCATATTTGATGAAAATTTCAAATTTCAATGCAGTGGTACTAAAATTTCAAGAAAAAGATAAGAAGTAGACGTATGTCTGACCACCCTAATCACAATCAAATAATAATATTTTTTTATAATATTTATAATATAAGTATTGGACTCATGTCCGGATGTGACACATATTTTTTCATAATTTTTTATAAAGTAAATAATTATTTATCAATTTTTTACTACAACTTTTCAGAAATTCAGAAACTCCTACGTCTGACCACCTTAACTTGGTCAAAACCTTATGATTTTTTTTTTTTAAATTTTTCCCTATAGTAGACGAAGCATAGGATGTGATGCATGTTTCGGATTCAATAAATGTTATACCGTTTGAAAGTTATGAGTGTTTTTAAATCAATCTATCAATCAAGAATATTGTTAGAATTCAATTAGAAAATAAATAATAATTATTTATTAAAGTCGAAATAAGACAAGCCTTATATTGTTGGAAAGCTGATAACGTCCTTAAAAAACCCTTTTCGTTTTATCAATTTTGGCTACAAAAAAAGTCGTCAGCCACCAGTGTAAAGTCTGAAAAATCAAGGAATACTGAAAAACAAATTTTTTCAGTTGACTTTCCAGGCTTGTCAAAATTTTACAACAAAAATTGAATATTCGATTTTAATAAGTAAATTTACTAACTAAATTTGATATTAGAGAGAGAGAGAGAGAGATTAGGGGAGAGGGATAGAGAGAGATTAGGGGAGAGAGAGAGAGAGAGAGAGAGAGAGAGAGAGAGAGAGAGAGAGAGAGAGAGATATTAAGACACCAAATTATGTCGTTATGGGTCATATGGTGTCCTAAGGGGTCGTAGGACACAATATGACCCCTTAAGACACCATAGGACCCATAGTGACCCAATATGGTGTCATAAAGGATCATATTGTGTCCTAAGGGGTCATATGATGTCTTAAAGGGGTCATATAACACATTATGACCCGTTAGGACACAATATGACTCATAACAACACAATTTGGTGTCTTAAGGGGTCATATGGTGTCCTAAGGGGTCGTAGGACACAATATGACCCCTTAGGACACCATAGGACCCATAATGACCCAATATGGTGTCTTAAGGGGTCATATGGTGTCCTAAGGGGTCGTAGGACATAATGTGACCCCTTAGGACACCATAGGACCCATAACAACCCAATATGATGTCATAAGAGGTCGTATGTTGTCCTTAGGGGTCATATGTTGTCCCATGACCCCTTAGGACACAATATGACCCATAACAACACAATTTGGTGTCTTAAGGGGTCATATGGTGTCCCATGACCCCTTATGACCCCTTAGGACACCATATGACCCCTAACGACACCATATGGTGTCATAAGGAGTCCTATGGTGTCCATAGGGGTGATATGGTGTCCTACGGCCCGTTTGGACACCATATGACCCCTTAACACACCAAATTGTGTCGTTAGGGGTCATATGGTGTCCTAAGGGGTTGTAGGACATAATATGACCCCTTAGGACACCATATGACTCCTTAAGACACCAAATTGTGTCATTAGGGGTCCTAGTGACCCAATATTGTGTCCTAAGGGGTCATATTCTATCCTACGACCCCTAATGACACAACTTGGTGTCTTAAGGGGTCCTATGGTGTCCATAGGGGTCATATGGTGTACTATGACCCCTTAAGACACCATATGACCCCTTAAGACACCAAAATGTGTCATTAGGGGTCGTATTGTGTCCTAAGGGGTCGTATTGTGTCGTTAGGGGTCGTATTGTGTCCTAAGGGGTCATATGAACGATTGGGACACAATATCTCTCTCTCTCTCTCTCTCTCTCTCTCTCTCTCTCTCTCTCTTCTGATGTCTCTCTCTCTCTAAAATAGATACTTGCAAGATCTATTTTTATGCCCTAGAGATGATGGTTGCTATTTCTATAGAAATGATTGTTTGAATAAGAAGTGCTCAAAATGTAGTGGGTTGTCAAAGTTTGTTTCATGTTATCATGAGGGCAGCGAACACGAGGTTGGAAAGAATTATGTTGAGAAAAAAAGATATGACACGGTGAAATATACTTTGAAGAGTGGAGGTGAAGGTTCTAGATGCGAATTAGTCTCAAGAGAAGTGAGTATTGCTGATTTTATTTTGGATTTTAAGGAAAATATTTTCTACAAGTATGCAAGGTACACCCATAGGTCTTAGTGGTTGGATCAATAGTTCAGGATGTGTAAGAACTCTTTCCCGATTGGCACTATTGTTTCAGTGGTTGATTTTGCAGAGAACTATACATTGCAACCATAGAATGAGGTACAGTCTCAGTACTACAATTCAATCCAGATTGCTATTTTTGTTCACATTACATATAGACATGCTCCTGATAGTATAGAAGAGGATAGGAAGATAATCAGGGAGTATCATTTTTATATGAGTGATGATAGATCACACTCCTCCGAGTATGTGCAACATTCTTTCGAGATTTTTTTTGAGTTCTTGCATGAGAAAGATATTGCAATTGATCGACATATCATATGGTCAGATAACTGTACAGGTCAATTCAAGAATGCTCGTATGTTTTATTGGTTAAGTAGAATGCATGTAGAGAGGCGTATGCCTCATATTTGGTGGTTTTTTAGGCAGGGCATGGGAAGGGGGAGCATGATGGAGAAGGTGCATGTTTGAAGAGAGCTCTAGTTAAGGACCAATTGAGGATTTCAGGTGCAAATTTCTCTGATGCACGTTCTATTGTTGATTGGTGTAGTTTAGCATTGTCACATGGAGGTACTCTAGATTCAGCAGTGACTAGATTATTTTGGTTGGTTGAGGAGGGCACAGTGGGAGATAGATTGGATTGTCAAACAATTAAATATTCTTCAAAGATGCATTCATTTCTCAGCTCAGATGCAAGTACATGGACCATTTGGACACGAGCGTTGGCTTGTTTTTGTCAGAGTTGTGTTCGGTGTGATTGGGATCAGTGCGAGTCAAGTGAGTGGGTTGATACGTGGGTTCCCCAATAGATAACTCCTTTATCTCAAACAATATCCTTGTCAAACAATGACATGGAAAGTTCACTTGAGTATGACCGTCTATCAGATCTTGCACAACCAGGACATGTTTTTGCAGTAGTTGCACCGCAAGGGAATGAAGAGAGATCATAATATTCGTTGGCATGATGTGTACAAGGAAAATAAAAGCTAACACAACTAGTGATAGATGATGACGGGTTCACATATCCTACAAGTTCAGTTGTTGTTGTGGGAACTTGGTTGTGAACATACATGATTAGAAAGAATGGCATACCTACATTTGAAGATTATGAGACACAAAACCATTATAATGTATTAACACCTTATTATAGCTTCAAATGTCAAGTTGTTGAAGCATCAAGCAAAACCGAAGACCAAAGAGCTATGGACAGTGACTACTGCTGATCATGAAGCAATACTGGATACTCTTAAGCAAAGAGATGACCCTTCAGGCATACTTGAGTAGTAGGTCTTTAATGGTGCCTTTTTTTTATCATGCATTTCATTTCTAACAATGATCATTAAACCTTAATGTTCAAGTTTGTTACGTGTATATTAAGGATGTGTTCAAAATGCAGGTCTATTGATGAACGTTTTTTTTTGGCAACACAGTTTTTGCATGCACATAGCAGGTACACTTGATATAATTGGAAGGGACGTATTTTTGCAAAATGACTTATTATCATGCATTTGAGTCGCTTTACAATTTTTGTTATTATAGAACACTATTTGACAATTTTTTATGATATAATTATCGCAAAACCTTTATGCTCATGAAGGTCTTTTTTGATGATATACAACAATATCACATTATGTTTTTTGCGTCAACATAGTGGGTTCTCTTGATATAATTTGAAGGGACATATTTTTATGGTATATAATCCCACCTTTTCATTTATTATCATACATTTTAGTTGAAGTGATTATCATAAAGCCTTTATGTTCATCCATGCATTTTATGTGTAGGCTAACAATTCTTAAAAATACAGGTTCATGCTAGATCATTCGTCGTTGACAAGACCCTCTCTTGGTGATGGTACATATTCCTTTGTGCATTAATGAGATTAAATTTTTGTGCATAAATATTAAGTCAAGTGAATGTATTGCTATTTAGAAATGACCATATCTACCATCGTCTTCAACCATGCAGAGAAATGCAATGAGAAGAGCTTTAATCAACATGTGTCTTTCTTCAAAGTTATGCTTGTATACTTTGCAGAGAAACTGGTAAGTTTCGTAATTATACAATCTTGTATGTCTTAAAAATGTTTCAATTGATCTATTTATAATTTGACAAACTAATTTGTATTAAGTGTTATAATTTGTTTCTTGTAGCATATTCATTCCGCATAAAAAGGTTACTTATTCCGGTCTTCATTTATATGTAGGCATTGTTGTACGTAAGCGTTTCTCTTTGGACATGAGGATGTCTAATGCAGATAAAGTGGGATGTTGTATTTGTATATGGATGTGAATTGATGTAACTTTGTTATGATGATATACAATGTCCATGAGCAAATTGGTTTAGTTATATTGATGATATACAATGTATATGTACATGAGTACATTGGTGTAGTTGTATTGATAATGAGAAAAAATCATGTTCGCATATCCCTTCATGGATGTCGAATGCAAGTGTAATGGTAATTGTGTGTATACAATACATGGAAATATTGATGACCATTATATGTCTACTGTGTAATGCTTGTTTATCTATATTTTTCCTTGAACAAGTTAGGGCCACAGATTCTGAGATAGGCTTTTGTAGGTACCCCTCTCGTGGCCCCATAGGTTCAAACAGATCGTTCGCAGGTGCCACGAATTCCAAGTTAGGGCCTGTCAAAGTTTGACAATTTTTAGCACTTAGGGCGCTCAAGGGACGACATCGGTAGGGTATGACCCCGAGGGTTCGACCGAGTGGTGGGGCAAAATAGGAGCATGCATAGGGTAATAATGCCTAACTAGACATTTCGGAGCCGACGGTTCGTCATCACGACGAGCAGAACAAGAAATTGGCCACGCGACAACATTCGATTGAATGAGACTAAAAACATTTTTGCCAACCGAAAAATTGTTGCCCTAATAAAACCATAGGGAAACTTGAAAAACTAAGATAGGCTTTTGTAGGGGCCCCTCTCCTGGCCCCATAGGTTCAAATGGATTGTTCGCAAGTGCCACAGATTTCGAGTTAGGGCCTGTCAAAGTTTGATAATTTTTAGCACTTAGGGCGCTCAAGGGACGACGCCGGTAGGGTATGACCCCGAGCGTTCGACCGAGTGGGGAGGAAAAATAGGAGCATGCATAGGGTAATAATACCTAACTAGACATGTCAGATCCAATGGTTCGTCATCACGACGAGCAGAACGAGAAATTGGCCACGCGACAACATTCGATTGAATGAGACTGACGATTTTTTTGCCAACCAAAAAATTGCTGCCCTAATAAAACCGCAAGGAAACTTGAAAAATCGAGATAGGATTTTGTAGGGACCCCTCTCATGGCCCAGTAGATTTAAACAGATCATTCCCAGGTGCCACGGATTCGGAGTTAGGGCCCGTCAAAGTTTGCCAATTTTTAGCACTTAGGGCGCTCAAGGGACGACGTCGATAGGGTATGACCCTGAGCGTTCGACTGAGTGGGGGGGGGGGGGGGAATAGGAGCATGCATAGGTTAATAATTCCTAACTAGACATGTCAGAGCTGACGATTCATCATCACGACGAACAGAACAAGAAATTGGTCACGCGACAACATTCGATTGAATGAGACTAACGATTTTTTTGCAAACCGAAAAATTGCTGCCCTAATAAAACCATAGGGAAAATTGAAAAACCGAGATAGCTTTTGTAGGGACCCCTCTCATGGCCCCGTAGGTTCAAACAAATTGTTTGCAGGTGCCATGTATTCGTAGTTAGGGCCCCTCAAAGTTTGACAATTTTTAGCACTTAGGGCGCTCAAGGGACGACGTCGGTAGGGTATGAACCCGAGCGTTCGACTGAGTGGGGGGGCAAAATAGGAGCATGCATAGGGTAATAATGCCTAACTAGACATGTTGAAGCTGACAGTTCATCATCACGATGAGCAGAACGAGAAATTGGCCACGCGACAACATTCTATTGAATGAGACTGGCGATTTTTTTGCCAACCGAAAAATTGTTGCCCTAATAAAACCGTAGGGAAATTTGAAAAACCGAGATAGGCTTTTGTAAGGACCACTCTCGTGGCCCCATAGGTTTAAATGAATCGTTTGCAGGTGCCACGGATTTTGAGTTAGGGCCCATCAAAGTTGGACAATTTTTAGCACTTAGGGCGCTCAAGGGACGACGCTGGTAGGGTATGTCCCTGAGCATTCGACCGAATGGGGGGGAAAAATAGGAGCATGCATAGGGTAATAATGTCTAACTGGACATGTCAGAGCTGATGGTTCGTCATCACGATGAGAAAAACAAGAAATTGGCCACACGACAATATTTGATTGAATGAGTGACGATTTTTTAGCCAACCAAAATTGCTGCCCTAATAAAACTGTAGGGAAACTTGAAAACTGAGATAGGATTTTGTAGGGACCCCTCTCGTGGCCTTGTAGGTTCAAACAGATCGTACGTAGGTGCCACGGATTTGGAGTTAGGGCCCATCAAAGTTTGACAATTTTTAGCACTTAGGGTGCTCAAGGGACGACGTCGGTAGGGTATGACCTTGAGCGTTCGACTGAGTGGGGGGCGAAAATAGGACCATGCATAGGGTAATAATGCCTAACTGGACATGTTGGAGCTGATGGTTCGTCATAGCAACGAGCAGAACGAGAAATTGGCCACGCGACAACATTCGATTGAATGAGACTGACGATTTTTTAGCCAAATGAAAAATTGTTGCCCTAATAAAACCGTAGGGAAACTTGAAAAAGTGAGATAGGCTTTTGTAGGGACACCTCTCGTGGCCCTATAGGTTCAAATGGATTGTTTGCAAGTGCCATAGATTCTGAGTTAGGGCCCGTCAAAGTTTGACAATTTTTAGCACTTAGGTTGCTCAAGGGACAATGCCGGTAGGGTATGACCCCGAGCGTTCGACCGAGTGGGGTGGGGGGGGGGGGGGAAATAGGACCATGCATAGGGTAATAATGCCTAAATAGACATGTCAGAGCCGATAGTTCGTCATCGCGATGAGAAGAACGAGAAATTGGCCACGTGACAACATTCGATTGAATGAGACTGACGATTTTTTTGCCAACCGAAAAATTGCTGCCCTAATAAAACCGTAGGGAAACCTGGAAAACCGAGATAGGCTTTTGTAGGGACCCCTCTTGTGGCCCCGTAGGTTCAAACGGATTGCTCGCAGGTGCCACAAATTCTGAGTTAGGGCCCGTCAAAGTTTGACAGTTTTTAGCACTCAGGGCGCTCGAGGGACGACGCTGGTAGGGTATGACCCCGAGCGTTCGACCGAGTGGGAGGGCAAAATAGGACCATGCATAGGGTAATAATGAATTGTATCAATTATTGTTCATTAAATGAATTGTATTGTATTGTTCATTAAATGAATTGTATTGTTCATTATACAAACAACACTTACGATGAAATGAAATGAATTGTATTGTTCATTAAATAACCATTATTAACCATTGTTAATTATTGGAATGAAGATTAAAGATTTTTATGATAACACCATGCACAAATGAGCGACAATTTATATGATCGAATATCAACTTCTGTATATATAAAAATATCAAATGATTACAAATGTATGTCCATACACAAATATGGCATAAACGCCAACTCAAACAAAATGTATGTCTGAATACGTGAATGTATGTCCATATACAAAATATACATGCCAACTAGACATGTAAGCATCCCAAAACTATCTATAACATCCTAAGCTGCTGATGGATCATCAAAAACGATCTTTGTCGTACTACTCAACTCTAAAGGATCCTGCACAAGAAAAACAAACCACGAATAATATTAGTTATATTATATAATTCACATTCAAAAAGTTAACATAAAAATGAACTATAATTGAAATATTCATGTTTACCTAATCTCCACATTTTCTCTTCGGCTTTACAGGACTCTTGATGTATGTCTTCGGTAGAGGAGGTATGTTTTCAATATTTTCATACACAACCTACATATGTTCAGAAACATGACATTGATACAAGTTAGCATATAATTGTCACTGATAATAACAAATTATATCTACTAAACACAAAATAAAATAAACACACATGTACTCGAGGCATCTCTTCTTCTTCATCATCTTCAAGTATATTGGGTGTAGTCATCAAGGATGTGAAGCCAAGAATCCTCTATACGTATACACAACAAGTATATGAAACTATCAATCTATGTCTAGACATGTATAATCACTATAAGTTATTTAAACTATCATTCAATCATATTTGCATTCGATTACCTTTCCCTTGTCTCCAGCTGCACTACCAGATCATAAATCACACTTCCCACACTCATGTTGCTTGTGCCCTACAAGAGTAAAATAAGATATACATGCAAGTTACTACATAATCTAATTAATACCAATATAAATGATGAGCATGTATGTACAATAAAATACAAACGACTAGGTGCAATAATATATGTACCATCAAGCTATCAAGGCCAAATGAAATGGCCGACAAGGTGCCCTCCTGAATCTGTCTCAACTCCTCCTCGATCATCAACTGTCTGCAGGAGGATGAACGGGTTGTCCAACTGGACCCAAGCATACGTGCCCACACATGACACAACTATGGGGCACGCATATGTGTGGAGCCGAGGATGACATGTCAGCACCACCGGATGCACCGCTACCATCAAAAGTAGGCTGAGCTACTAACCCAGCCTGAGAAACCAAAAGGCTACTCAAAGATTGAATAGCCAATATGGTCTGTGAAGCTGCCTCGCAAATAATATCTGGATGTTGCACTAGAGGTGGGGGATCAATAGAAGGAGGTGGGACATATGGGACCTGGACTACTCTGACTGCCCCAGGTCTATTTTGGGGCATACCTAAACCCACACCCTGGAAAGGTTGGATGTCAAAGTAGTTCACATGTTTGCCTAAAACAAACTCAGCATACAATTTTTTTATGAAGTAGAAGGGGACATCAAGAGTGTCGTTGGGTGGTTTGTTGAAAACCATCCACCAACGATCCCAAAAGTTTTTCACAATACCATCATTTGTGCACTTTTTAATAGAAAGTTTTGTTTTTTGGGGTCTACGGGTTGACCAGTACGGGGATTCACAAACAATGAGGCGATAGTGGCTTTCGATATCTCAAGATCCTTGATCTCCTTATATGACAAGCCATCTGCATATTGTTCCCTCATAGAATCTCACCACAAAAGGGTGGCATTGTGCTCCTCAGTCATGGTTTCCATGGTCTTTATGATCGATGTGAGAGGATCAAACATTGGGTTTAGAGAAGGGATCGTACGATATACATCTGCAATCCCCCTCAATTCATTCAAATTTTGTGCAATCGAATCCTGAATTGAGGGGGGGTTTAGCAAAGGAGGGTTTGGTTGTTGCGGTTGTGGTTGATCAATGTTTTCGTTGTTATCCCCCATTTTTAACCTAATTGAATGTAAACAATTGAATTTAGTTAACAAAATTAAACGATTTTGTATTTGATTTTAAAAAACCTAGTTTTCATGAAAAAGCCATATTTTCAATGAAAAAACAAATAAACATTAAAAAAAAATACAAAAATTGAATGAAAATGATTGAAAACAATAAAAATCTTACCTTTCAATGTATTTTTTAGCAATTTTTGGGCAAAAAAACAAGATATCGAGTGCAATTGGATATCTGATTTCCACAAAATCGCGCATCCCGTGGGTTAAAAATAACTCACGGGCTGTCACAGTCGAAATACATTGTCTCAGCAAATCGGATATCTGAGATATCCGATTTTTATACTTAAATTATTTTAAAATAACATTATATCATATAATATAATAATATATTATATTAATATAATATATTTATTATATTATAAAATATAATTATATATAATATAATATAATATATAATATAATATAATACGTATTATATAATATATTATTATATTATATAATATTATATTATATAATATAATAATATAATATATAATATAATAATATATTATATAATATATTATAATATAATATAATATAATATAATATTTTATAATCTAATATTATATTAAATATTATGTATTATATAATATATAATATAATATAATAATATATTATATTTTATATAATATTACATTATATATTATATAATATATTTTTTAATTTAAAATTACAAATAAAAATTGGATATCTGATATCTGATTTGGTTAGGTAATTACCATGCCAAGGTGTACTAACACCCAGGCCAAGCAAAAAGTTAACACGGATTTTCACATTTTTAGGCGAGTGGAGAAGGCTATTTTTTTCACATCGCCACTTTTTGGCCCCCCATGATCCTGCACTAACCCAGAAGAGAGATCATGTTTCAATGGAATTATGGTTTAATGGAGTTTTGATGTTTAAAATTGAACACAGTATTAATTGAAGTGTTTAAATTTTAATTCAAATATTGAACTCAAATAATTGTTGCTCTCAAAATAATGACTTAATGGGTGCAATTATGTGCACAAAATGCTACATTTATTACACTTTTTCAAAATAGATCATTAATGGACCTTTATTTTTAACTAGAAATATTATTATACTATCATGGCAATCACAATTTGATAATTAAATATTTCCTTAAATTTTAAAAGAGTGGAATTTTTTGCTTAATGTTTATTGAAAGTGTACTATAGGAAACACATAAAAAGCCAAGTGCTTTGGAGAAAAAATATTTAATTGACATGGCATATGTTGGTGTGCTAATCCTTCTTAGATGGCTTGCCTATGTGGTAGGTTAGGTAGGGTGGTAGGTAGGATGTATATCTTGTATATGTACCTCCTTCCTAAATATCCAATCATCCTCACTAATACGAAACTCTTCCTTTGTTGCCTTGCATTTCTATCTATTTGTTGTTTCCATTATGCCTAGTTTTCCTGGTTAATCTCATATGGTATCAAAGTCTGTTCTAGTGAAATAGAGATGCAATTAATTTACGAGAAAGTTCATGTGAATGTTTGAAGTGAGGAGTACAAATTGAGCCTAGCTCATGCAAATTTAGCTTGAATCTACAATATTTTAAATTGGGTAGCATCAAATAGATGTTGAGCTTGGCATGCACGGGGAGTATTTGAAGCTACAAGTAAGAGGAATCCACTTTTTTTATGGCAAATGAAGCAATTGAATTTAAATTGATGAGTTTGTAACTTGGAAACCATCTTTGCACTTGGAAAGCCACCATCCTTTTGGTTGGGAAAAAATTAATTTAAATTTCATTTTCTTTGAATTACATGTGGAATTTAAAATTGTCCTTGCCTTAGGATGACCATCAAATTCAATGCAGTAGAAATTACCATTATTCGCCTTATTTAATCCTTCACTTTCTCTCACAAATTATTGTAAATTATGTGTAGTATTGTAAAACTTATTTTGTACTACAATTATAAATTGCAAATTATTTGTGAATCAAGGGAGTCTCTTGGTGTTGATTTATTGCTAGTTGTAATCATGTGACTCTCCTAATCCATGGAAATGTGATATTGTGGAGAGAAGAGACATACCATAGATGAGTGTTGGAAAAGACAGCTTAATGGTTTGCAAATTCTTTATGAACTTCATCAATTGAGACAATTTTCCATTTAAAATGACATTAGTTGGCCAGAATCTTGTGTGGGCACTCTTCCATCTAGTGTTCAATCTACAAGTGAGGATATTCCACCTCCTTCACCTATGATTGCTACTTCCAAGTTCAGTGATGCTTCTTTGATAGCTTTTAGTGGTTCAATGCAACAAGGTATTCATCATCGTCTAGATTCAACCTCTTGGGACACATTTCTATGAAATATCACATCTTTGTTTGTATAGTTCCACATTGCAGACTTGGAGGACACTATTGAGGACATTCATCTTCTATTCAAGATTGTAGTCTCATTGTTGTCACTTTATGTCCATCATTGGATCCTATTCTTTCTTTGCCTGATGTTTCTTCTATTGTGACAATACATGATTCTCATTGGTCCAACAATCGCCATACATCCATGGTCCCTAGTCTTGAATCTTCTATGATACTCAATTCCTCTTATTAGCATTTGTCACATGTGTTAGCATTATCTTGGAGATCTTTGAGCATCCAGCATGGGAAACTTATCAATTTTTAGGTCACGTGCAAAATTTGGGGAAGATCATTCTACTTCCTACATGTTCATATACAGAATGGGAAGAAAACTTACAAACTTTTGTGGTTATTTTTCTTCTAAAGAGAGGAATGTTGTTTGCTAAGCTTGGATCATCTTTAGTATTTAGTGCCAGGAAACTATTGTTACTGCAATATATTCTACACTAAGTGGAGTTACATGTTCTCACTCCTCTCATATAGGAAGGTTGTTTTCCTCACATGGGGTTGTGTACTTTTCATCTTTTACCCTCATTTACAAGGATTTTTTTCCCACAAGGTTTTATCCTCTTCTTTATGAGTGCATTGTACTTGGGTACCTTATTGGGCTTTGATGTCAAGACCCACTCTTTTCTGGAAGTGGCTATGCAAGGACCTAAAACACAAGCTATACAAGGGGCGCATATCCCGATGTGCATTTTTCTCCTTGTATAGGTTGCATTTTAGGTTCCTACATAGCAACTTCCCTCTTTTCTCTCCTAAGCTAGGCTTAAGGGAGGTGTTGGTATGTAAAACCTTTTTAGGTGGCTTGCCTATGTGGGAGGTAAGGTGGAGTGTTAGGTAGGATATCTCTCCTATACATGTACCTCCTTCATATGTGTCCAATTATCCCCTTCTCATTGATGACCTTCCAGTGGTCCATAATGCTAAATAGTCGACATTAGTAACTTATTCTTGAAAGGTTACAATTTTGAATATCCTCAAAATTTGTGTAGGTGGGTTTTGTTTATTGCCCCATTACCATTTATAGATATTTTTAACTATTATATTTTTAAAAAAACTATATGTGGCAAAATAAATTTAGAAAAGATGAGCATAAATTAAATACCCACAATTTCTCAACCAATTGTACTTCAAATAAATCCGTTTATAAGACCCAATTGTTTAAACCGATAATAGTCTCGCTTAAGAACTATTTGATAGCTTTTAATGAAAAACGTCTATGAAGTAACCACATGGTATCATCCTAGCTCTAGTGTAAAGTCTCGTGAATCTGTGTATAAACTCATGTCATTACCTTGCTCCTCTACTCCAACATTGCTACAAATCTTCAATTTTTAGCAAATGGCAAGGACTCAAACTATATAGCAACTCTTGTTTCATTTAGAAATCATAAATATTACATGGGCATCAAAATTTTCTTTCTTTTTTTTCTATGTGACATATTTAAGTTCTTTTAAAATTTTAGATTGAATAGAACCAATATATAATATATATCAACCACTCATTGGTTGCTTTGTTATATCTAGAAGTTTTATTTATTTGTATATCATTTCTCTATATAGTTAATTTCTTATGAAAAAATTCATTGCAATTGGACATCTACCACCCTTGTGAAATAACCAAGATTGATAAGTAAATGATCATTTACAAGAAATGAGTAGTTTGCCAAAATATTTTGAAATAATTTATTTATACTGTTTGACAATTCTTAATTTGAGAAATATTTTTTTACGTGTCAATAGAGTTGCATGGGTAGCAACACAAACATGATTTATTACAATATCTTATTTAAATACCAAAAAAATAACCAAAATTTTCACAAGATTTGAGCATTCATGATGGTTGATATGTATTAAAATGAGATACTTCAATTTTCTCAAAAATGAATTTGATATTTTTTGTTTTTTGTTTTTTGTATTTTTTTTAATTGCTCCATGGAGTTTCAATGAAGAGAGACAACAAGGATGTCAAAGACAAAGGTGTGTGAAAGATAGGGGAACAACTATAAATCAATATAATGGGTGGATGGAAAAGGAAAACATAACATAGTACTCAAAAATTTATTATTAAAAAATGTATAAGAACTATTAATTGAGACTAAATTGTTAAACATGATACATTGGAAATGTCAAATATCAATATACTTTTATATTCAAAATGTCAATATGATGATTACAATTGACCAATACCTTAATTTTCTAAGACTCTAACCATAATCCCCAAAGGTAGTAACAAACTCTTCATCACTTTCAATGTTAGACTTATCTATCATCACCAATCTTGTTGGATCATCCAACTCTATATCATATATGATCACTATGGTTATGGCCATCTGCTGATTTACCTGCATGTTTAGGATGCATAAGTGCAAACGGATATAGCTATTAGATAAAAGGAGGTAGATATTGAAAAAACTGAAAGAAGCCTCAAACTGGCTCAGGGTAGGATGAAGTCCTAATACAACCACCGCCATAGCAAGCAAGAATTTAAAGTGGGATGTCAGAGAT
Organism: Cryptomeria japonica; assembly: GCF_030272615.1. Taxonomy (NCBI): domain Eukaryota; kingdom Viridiplantae; phylum Streptophyta; class Pinopsida; order Cupressales; family Cupressaceae; genus Cryptomeria; species Cryptomeria japonica. Next base: position 372,955,691 of record NC_081406.1, on the reverse strand, counting down.
GTCGTATACTTTAACTGATTGCATAGTCACAAGAACATGACACCTCTCGGGCTTGCAAATATAATGATAGGGCAACAAAATAAAATTCAAATTCCTTGTGTTTGCATATTACACTTAGGAACTCAGAAAAGTTGATTGAGTTACTATTGGGATGTTTTAATACTGCCACACAGTAAGTGGCTGTGATACTGCAAAACTCAGCAGCCCTGAAGCAAAAGGATTCAGATGGAATCATACGTACACAAAGATAATCTACTTCAATTTTAGTTACTGATATATTGTCCTTTGTTTATGTCCACTTTATTTTCTGTTAACTAACGGGAAAAAATCTATTTATCCTGCTTTAAAAAAAGAAAAAACATTTAAAAAGTGACAAGATATAAATAGGCTCTTCGGCATAAGAGGGGGCATATTTTTGGATGAAGTGAGTTTTTGAGTCTATGAAGACGTCATACATTCAAGTGCAATAATCGTATTGCACTGAGACTTTCATGATCTGATTTGATGTCCACATATAGAAGAAGAATTTTTTTTAATGTCTACGAGGCTAAAAATAACCTATGAGACCGGCCACTTGCTCAAACAGACTTTTGCAGTTTCATCCTCTTTTTATGCAAGGTGCTGATGAGCACCCCATCTTCTCAACAAACCCCTAGTTGAAAAAATTACACTGAAAAAGTTCTCTTTTCTTTTGTACGATCTGAACCTGTCTTTCAGTAGAGCTACAGTTTTGATTATTGCTCCATTTTAAGGCAATTATATTCTTTCTACCAAAAAAAAATTTAAAAACAAAACATTTTTCTATAAATTTAAATTGGCTAAAAAGGCTACAGGCGTAGGGTTTACAGAATTTATGGTATACTCCCATAACAACTCCAGTTAAGTACATCACATGATAGCAGCAGCAAAGCTAAATATTTTGACATGTTTTTTCAACCTAAAGTGCTACAGGCAATAAAAGCGAGAAGTTTCAATATGAGAATATGCATTCCAGCGTGCAGAACTTTGGATGTGTGAGTGATAAACGGCAAATGTTTGGGAAGCACAAGGGAGTGGTAATGGAGTTGAAGTGGATATTAAATGGATCTAAAGAGAACAATCCTTCCATTATGACTGGTCATTTGTGAGATTAGGAAAACACATCTTTCACAGGGATGAATCTCAACCATTTGTTCCTATTTCATTCTGATCCAGGCCATGTGCTAAATTCCTACTTAAATTAACTTTACTAAAACTTTACAGGTATCTTTGTGAATTTGCTGTTTGAGTCCCTCATTTTCCCACCCCCAACAAAAGGGGAGCCAACGGGGCATTGCAATGACTAAAGATATCATTGGTGCGAAAGACACTATTCAATGTTATTGACAATTTTGGAAAATGAAGATGGAAACCATAAAGAGATGATGACTATCCACGAAAGTCTAGGTGGATCTGTTTGAAACTCTTCTCCAACTACTCAACGGAGACAAAGGATCTATAATCATGGTAATACAAAAAAAAAAATTGGATTTTACAATCCCTTAGTACAGACGTGTATCTTTAAAATAAGAATAATTAGCCCATAGGCTTTGAGTGGGAGCTTTTGCTCCCGGAAATTCGATTTTTGCCCGGATAAGTGTCATCCTGTCTGCTTGTTAGCTTTTTACCGGCACCGTGGAGTGACGAATGCATCCTGCTGGCATTTGTTCTCATTCAGTTGGCTGTCAAGCCAGGTATGCCCACTAGTCCTCTACATATGCACCTGGCGGGTAATGCTACGCCCACCGCTCATGCAAATAATTATATTAAATTACATAATGCAATCCCACAGTTTAATGTAAATAAAAGGAACACTCCCAGAAAGCCTGTGATAAAAAATTTAATATCAATTTTTGCAATCACATCACATGATCCGTCATCAGATGGTTTAAATTGAATTGTAGAAAGAGAGCTGTTTTTTGGCATTTTGTGCATGTAAGGGTATTCAGTTCACACCTGATGATGGATTGTGTAGTGTGCTTCAAAATGTCAATATTATTTTCTCACAGATTTTCCAAAAGCATTCTCTTTTCTATTGATTATAAAAATTCATGTCAATAAATTATTACACAGTAATAAAAAATAATTCACTGGAAAAGTATAATATGTTGCTTAGAACTTTAGAACTTCATAGATAGTGAGTGTTCTCTATTCTTTTTAAAAGTCTTGTTTGTAAGTTCAAAAGCAAAAACAACTAATCAAACAACAAACTGACTGATACCCATTGCATGCAATCGAATACTGAATTCTAACTTGGCAATTTCACAGAGAATGCTTTGTAAATTTTCTGAGCAACTTCTGCTGAGTAAAATCCCTTTTGCACAGAATGGTCAAATGGAGAACTATAAGTGCAGCTTCCTTTCACATTTTTAGGAGTAGCTGAACCATGTACATTCATTTTCCCTACAATGGCAAATAGAAGATTTTTTCAACGCTGCCAAGGGGTACCATGCTCTTAAGGAGTCCTTGAAAACCTTCAACGCCTCCATCAGGCAGAACCAGAAAATCTCCTAAACATTTGTTCACAGGCTACTATTTCTGCATCTCCACACTTCTGTATTTTTCAGGGGATAATGTGGGCTATAATATTCCCCTCTTCGTAAGTGCCTGTTTGACACATACACATATCCCCATTATTTGGTGTCTAGTCAAATTTGATGCCCCTGGATAAACCCCAGCAGACATTCCTTGTCGTGCTGGCATGCATGTACCCAAACCAGATGGTGGGACCAACAGTCATTTGACCACAAGGGGATTCACCTACAGTGGTGCTCCTGTAGGATGAAAACTCACCCTTAATGCCGGTGGGTGCCATTCACTAACAGTCTGGGATTTTGGCATAGTGGTTGCTTAGTTTGGTATCAAAGTCAAGGTCTCATGGTTGAGCCGCTGTAATGTACGGTGGACCTATGATACCTCTAGCTAAACCCCGACGAACATTCTTTTGTCATGTTGATAAACGTGTACTCAAATTAGATGGTGGAGCGTTGCAACCACTAGGAAGGAAGAAGAAAGATGAATATGACTAACCAGTAAGCGTTGCACGTTGTGATCCACAGGGATTTTAACCCTCTTGAGGAAATCTGACATATGTACATGTCCGATTTTTGTATCCTTAATCTCATCCAAGGAAGAAGAGACTTGAGAAGGAGAGATCTCATTCTGATATTTGTCATATTTATACTTCATCTTATTTTGGGAAAATGATGCTAACAAATCAGTCATCGAGCAAGAACTTGTAACGCGATGAAAATTTGGAAGTGTTAACGCAACATCACGATCTGTTGAAAAATCCATATGATCTTCTTCAAATGGGAAAAACTCAACCATAGACATAAAGCTCTTGAAGATGGCATGATGAATAGACAAGAGGTTTTAAAGACTAAGTTTTTGACAAATTTTGGATCTTGGAAGACATATTGCAAGTATGAACAAGGGAAAAACTTGTGGAAAGACATAACTGCAATCAGGTTTTTAAATCTCAATTGCAAGTAGACTTGTAATGGGAAAAATGAGTGAATGTGTAACGAATAGGGTTTTGACATGAGGGGAAATGATGGAAATGAAGCTTATGACCAAGGATAGTAACCCTGAATAAATATGAATGGGATTTTAAAGAATATTTTCATCTTGACCATATGTAAAAATGGGAAAAACTTTTACTTGTAATCAGGTTTATAAAACCTGATTTTGAGTGTGTAAGCTTTAAAACAACTCTTCATATTGCAATTTTAGAAAAAGAATGTAAACTATTTTTAACCAAAGGGGGAGACCAACATCTTACTTATACTGTAATCAGAGTTTAAAAAAACCGATTGCAAGTAAAGAAGAAAACTTGAAAGGTGGGAAAAACAATGCAATCTACAAATTGCATCCAAGAAACTAGGAATTTGGGAAGGACTTGAGCAAATCCGAATTCAAGCAAGAACAAGATAAGCAAAAACAAAACTGAAAATCACATACCTTGCTTGAAGAATACCCTAGATCAAAGCAAATGAACTTGGGAGAAACTGAAATGCTCTTATAAATAGGTAAGGAAGCACCACGTTGGGATTGAAAACAACAAACAAAACGGTTTTGCATTTAAACCTCTCCACAAAAACCGGCTTGGAAAGAGAGATACGTTTGATTTCAAACACTCTTCAATGGATGAAGGATGCAAGATGTGTTGCAAACGTGGCAACTAAGGCGAAATTCATGCTCCCAAAACATGGCAAGAACGTTAGCAAAAATGGAGTCAAAAATGCCTCTCATGAATGTGAGACGTGTTTCTCAAAACCATTGAATATGTGGTAACTAATGATTTCCAAAGCCATAGCCAAGATGAGGGATGAATTCAAGGGAGAAATTCCACAAAAATTGGGTTTAAGGAAGCAAGAGTGCAGATCGGGTTCTTAAACTCCAACTTCAAGCAAAACATGCCCTTCAAAGATGCAATCGGGTTTCTAAAACCCCTTTACATTTTTTAAATTGCATCACTTTTCATTCACTTGGGTAAATTCGGGTTTCTAAGAGACAAAAGCACAAAAAGAAAGAGCAACATGACTTGTAATAGGAAAATAAAATCCCAATTACAACTAAGACAAATAAAAACATAAAAACTTGTAATAGGGAAATAAAATCCCCATTACAACTAAAAGACATAAAACATAAAAGACTTGAAAAAACTTAAAAAGACTAGTTAAAGGTAAATAAAATCCCTATTACAACTAAAAAGCACAAAGTAAGAACTTTTATGAGAAGTTACAAGTTCTCATCAAACTTGTATTTTAAATTAACTTGTAATTTGTCCAAAAAGTTCCTACAAACAATTAAAAAGACAAAAGGGGAAAGGGAAAATAAAAAAACAAGTTACAAGTTTTATAAAGTGCACTTGTAATTGCTAGAAAAAACCCCTACAACACAAAAACATAAAGAAAACTCTAAACTTGCAAAGGAAAGAAAAATTTTCACTTGTAGTCCAAAGAATAAAACTCAATTTTGAAGGAAAGACATAGAAAACGAACCCGAAACACGATGAAATTTGAAACGTGGATCGAGGATGAACCGAAGATCAGTCCAGTTCAACAAGAAGCAAAAGTTTTGCTTTAGGAAGCATGCCTTAGAGTAAAAGTTTTAATTTTTGAATAATTTTTTTAAAGGGGTTGCCTAATTTTATGAATGCAAAAATATGGACAACACTTATATACCTGCCCACCAGGAAAACATGTTAATTTTATGACATAGACTGACACAGAGAAAGGTTTCTCACTCAAATTTGAGATAGCTAAAATGGTTTAAAATAGGGCCCAATTAGGGAGGACCATGGTGAGGCACCATGCCATAGTTGTACCCCAATATGAGGCTAGGATAAAGGGGCAATGCAAGGTAAAATATGATATTAATTCCATATTTACATGATGCAAGCATAAATGGTTCCTAGTCAAGCATAGGTATGTGAACACTAAGGTGAGGGCCCCAAATATGGTCTAAATTGTAAAGGGGGTACAATTTAGGACACTACATAAAGCACATAACTAAATTTGGAAGAACAAAAGTGCAAGCATGGGGAGCTAAATAAAGCTCAACTAGATGCACAAAATCTAAATTAGAAGCAAGCATGCTCTTAAGTGAATTTAATAAAAAAAACATTCTAGTTGTAAAAAAGCAACTAATAACTAAATATGCTCTAGCAAGTCCATGCCATACATGCAAAACATATCCTCGAGAACTTGGTTCACTCTCTCCGTCTGTTTGTTGGTTTCAGGGTGATAGGCAAAACAAAATTAAGATATGCACCTAACGCATTCTGTGAGGAGCTCCACAACATGGATGTGAACATTAGGTCCTAATTTGAAATGATCTTGCAAGGTACTCTCTGTAGGTGCACAATATCTTCCATAAACACTCATGCCACAAATGAAACATTATATGAGGATCTAATGGGGGAAAAGTGAGTGACCTTTGACAACTTGTCCATGATAACCATGATGACATCATGACAATATGAGGACATAGGTAGCCAAATAATAAAATCTTGAGAAATTGTATCCCATTTCCATTCAAGAATGACATGTAGCCACAAAAGACCTATTGAATGATTATGTTAGACCTTCACCCTCTAACACTTAAGGCATCTAGCCATGAAATTGGCAACATCACACCTCATCCTTGCCCATTTATATAATTGTTTAAGATTGACATGCATCTTCTTGACACCAATATGTGCTAAATAAGGAGCACGATGTGCATCAAACATTTAACTAATGAATGAAGATCACCAAAATCTTGTTTCTCTGTAAATTAGTGTCATCCCTGGAATAGTTGAATCCTTAAATGACCAACATCACATGCTTCGTTAGAATGCTTGGAATGAAAAAGATTTCAATAGCAAAAAACTAATCATCATTCAACATATGTATTTCATCAATAATCAAAAGTCTAATAAGAAATGATAGTGACATGTCACTACTCTTATGTCTGCTCATATTCCATTTCTCAGCAATTGTCACTGTCATCTACCAAAAAGCAAACGTAAGATAAGATTTTCATCTTGTCATATTGATCTACATTCCTAATATATAAAAACTAAAAATACCCGCATACCCCCGAAATAGCATTGGTGTATTTAACTAATGGCATTGATGTATTAAATAAATGAGTCACAATATAGAAATGCAAAGTGTGAATGATTGAACCTTCTTTCATTTCTAACCTTGATGATGTAAACTAAAATTTGAAAACTTAGCTAAATTGGCATTTGTTAAAGAAACATAGAAAAAATTGGAGCAAAATCCAAATGTTGGGACCTTGAGACATTAGAACTTGAACAGCTCCAAGCATCATACCTGAATATAATATATATATTTTTATGCCCTGAATATATATATATGCCTTGCATCTAGAAATAAATTCATGAGGGTTTCTATTGGTAGGCCAAGCTTGCAGTTCCTCTCAATTTCCACACATTACTAATCCTAGATGCATATATTGAAAACATTTTCTCTTTTAGCCTCAACCTGTAGCCATCAAAATTTGACATTATTTATAAGGATAATATATTTAGACTCAACATCAACTATTCCTAATTGTAACTCTATCATTTGGTAGCATGCAATGGATTTTTAAGCAAGAAATTATAATTACTCACAAATTGAACAATTACTCTTTTCTATTGTGTGCTCCCTTCTCCCTGCTCGAAGTTGATGCACCTCTTAAATCCATTCTACTTTGAATATGGCATTTTCAGTTGGTAAACGACTTACTGTCCTAATTAATATATTCTTACTATTAAGCTCTTTATCCACTACAATTGTGATTAAATCTAGTTATTTGTGTGCAAGACCCATTTTAACCATGTGTAGACATCCATCACCATCCACCTCTCACCTGCATTCAACAAAAATAAAACCCCTATCACCAACTTTTCACTTCAATGAGTTTTTACCTGCAGCCTCCTACACAAATGCTAAACCCCAGAAACAAATGTCCAACACTCCTATTTTGTCAATCCCGCATTCTCTTACATGATAATTCACATATTTTTCTTAACACTCTAATAACACCAAATTCAATCCAATCAAAAAAAAATTAATAAATTTTAGCCCTGAATAATGCACACTTTTCTTAATTGAACATAGGCATTAATAAAGATATAACAAAAAATTGAGTTATGATTGGTTGTATGAATATAGAGTAATCACTAATCATGAATACACATTTACCATCACAAAATGACATTCTTTTATTTATTTATTATGCTAGAGGCATTCCCTATGAGAGAAAATGGCCTCCCTTAAAGATCCAACGGTGTAAATTTTCGCAGAGGACTGGAAGATGATGATATCAATCTTGCCCCTTCATTTTCATTGGCTGCAAAAAAATAAATTCACCACACATTTGCACGACCATCAACATCTTTTTCTGGTAGATTATATCAGGTGTTGAAGGAGCGAGTCAATATACAAATGTAAAGGAAAGTGAAACGAAAAGGCCACGATTGCTTCCTTTTCTACCACACGTAGAGGCTCTTTCCTTATGCCTTGTCACCTTCTCATACATGCATTGGCACCACTTCTTCTTTGTGAAGGGACTTGCACATTTTTTAGCGGATAATTCAAAAAAATTGAAGCTCCGCACATAGCTTCCATGGCTCTACTGCAAGTAATAATTTACTAAAATCTAATATCATTTACATAAGTTCTACAGTCATAACTCTCTCAGCCACAAAATCTCTCCATCAATGACAAATATTGTCTATATCTTCCAACTAAAATTTAACGTACAAATCATAGATCTTAACTTGTTACGTGTATCTTCAAGAGGTTGTGTGTCTTTTCCAATGATATCATGTCAAGAAGCCCCAAAAGTTGCTAAGAGAATGCCCAAAATATTGTCCCTCCCCTTTAGTACTCAATCGATGCTCCATTTATCCTCATTGCCTTGCTATTAAAAGCTAGAATTTTCACTTTTATGCATTTGTAAATGTAATTCCCTTTCACTAAAATCGTTTAGAGGAAAATATGGTTAAAGAAATACATAGTGCTTACCCCACGATACTACTTCACTTTGCAATTTATATGACCTCCCCTTAACCCAATGCATGAGAAAACACCTTACTACCACTAAAACTAGTAGTTGCAGGAGTAGTGCCTGCAACGGTTCGCCGATAGGCGAGGCTTGCACTGTAGGCTGAATTGTTAGAGTGGAATGAAATAAGAAAAGGTAAAATGGAGCAATCTGTTGGAAGAAGTTGCAGAATATATCATTTAAGGAGAAATTGTTCTGCGAACTGTGAAATGCTTATATACACGGAAACTCTGTCAAAGAATGAATCCTGCAGGGGGGGAAGCAAGGAAATGGAGTGAGCAAGACTTTGCAATCAATTGTTAAAAAAAATTGTAGATTATACATTGAAAAAGAATGAAAATTTGAAGGCGTAGGGAAGAGGCTTACTTAAATGTTGGTTACCTTAGGTAAAATGACTCTATTTTGCAGCGCGAAAGATCGCGGAAAGAGAGAAAGTGAGCGATGTGTTGCACCAATGAATTTCTGAAAACGAAAAGCGAGGAAATAACTTAGAAGGTATGGTAAACGGTAAAAGCATTATATTTTTGGGGAATAAAAAATCCATAATGAAGATTAAAGAAACTTGAATGTAATGTTACCTGCATGGGGTATATACTTGCACTGTTTATATGAAGTTGTTCCAATCTGTTGGTTTAGTTCCGCTGCGTAATAGCAAAGAGAGCAGTTCGAACAGCATCGGAAAGACATTCTATTATCCAACTGCAGGAAATTGAAATTGTTGAATTATTTTAATCAAAGTAAAAGAGTTTGTGTTGTATTGGAAACAGTGGCATTAGAGTAAAACAGTTAGAAACTCTTAAAATGGAAGTCAAAGAGAGTAGGAGCACCTTTTTTCTTTTTTGAGAGTTATTGGTGGAAGATAGTGGAGACCAGTAACGTGCTTCTGTAAATGTATGAGTCTTAGGTATGGGCAATTTTAAAAAACCGAGTGCAACCTAGAAAGCAACATGTAATATTGTGTAGTGAATAATCAAATGCTATTAAAATAGATGCAAAGAATAGTAAAGAGTGTAGAGCAAGTTAAAAATACCTGGTAGAGTTGGATCGCTATTTGATAAGGTTATCTGCTTAGTATGAGCATAGCAGAGAAGGCCATAGCAAAAAATGGAAGATGTATTAAACGAGAAGCAAGCTGGAGGTGAAAGAGGCATGCAATGTCAGTGTTAATCTATGTAAAAATGTTTGTGAAAAGAAATGGAAACAAAACGTAGGTTGAGGTGTACGTACAAGAGGTGGCATGAAAATTGTAATTACTAATTTGTATTGATAACATTCATGTTGCAGAAAATGAATAAAATAAAGAGAAAAGAAATGAAAAGTGATGCAAATGAAACATGGAAGAGTTAGAAATGAGAAGTCTTTACCTTTGTAGTGTATGTATGTTGTTCAAAATGCAAGCGCTGCAGCAGGGTATATAGAATTCGAGAGAAGACGTGTGTGATCCTGTAACAGTGCTTAGGTAGCAAGAAAGATATCCAACAATATGCCTTGCGAAACTGAAGGGAGAGCATAAATGCATTGGGGACAACTTTATTGTTGTAAAAGAGGAGGGAATTACCAATTTAGAAAAGCTAAATTATTAGGACAGCAATGATTGTAAATAGAGAGAGTTGTTTATGAAATCGAGCAAGTAAAAGTGAGCTTGAATCGCTAAGAATGGACCCAAATAAAACAGGAAGGAATGTACTTGCACTATTTGTAGAGGTTAAAATAATTGATACAGCATCTCTAGAAGAAAAAAAGTTTGAAATTGTACATACCTAATTCTACTCCAATGAAATGGAGTGGCAGAGGAGGAGAATAATGTTGTAACTGAGCGACCCAATGCAGGAAAAATGGAATCGTGGGAAGTTTGTATTAAATTCTTTCTTACTGGTGAGAAGAAGAGTAAATTAAAATTCATCAAACCAAAATGGACAGCCTGATAGAAATAGATAGCTAAACCTTTTGTAGGGATGGAAGGGGAAAGTGGCTGGTGGAATCTTTAAATGTGAAATGCGCAGGCAAAGAGAAGGGAGCATACAACATTGTAGGAATACCTGACGATGAAAGGCAAAGCTTGAATGTTGATGTGTGTAGAAAGTGCAGGTGGAGAGAGGAAAGCCTTTAATGGGGGTGTGTGTTTGAACAACAAGCAATGGAAGAACACACAAAATGGCACCTGGAAGAAAAGGAGTGACGTTATTTATCAAATGCATAGTAAAAATGAAGAGAGTGGAGGAAGTTAAAAGGCGATTGGTGGAGTGCAAGCGAAAGTCATTATTGGCATACCTGATGTTGTTGCTGATTAGAGTGGATGATTGGGATGCGATGAAAAAATCTGATTGCATAGAGTGGCCAATCTGTTTTCTTCTTTCTTCCTAATAGTAGAATAAGCATTGCTTTGTAATTTTGAGTACCTTTCAAAAGTGAAAGGTGGATCAATTCTTAGATCTTGAAGTGTTTTTACTCGTGAGATAGTAGTGAAGGTAAGCCCCTATTTTTCAGCCTTTCCAATATCTATTGTTGCCTTGTCCAAAGTGAGGCCTTGGGATTTGTGAATAGTTAGAGCCCAAGCCATTGCAAGGGGGAGCTGAGTGCGGCTAGCTCGAGTAATAGGAGCAATAGGCACAAATTTTGGATTTGCATTTTCCCAAGGAGGTCCAGTATAATTTTTGAACTCAACAACTACGTACTTTGGCAAGTCAGGAGGTTTAGAATCTGTATCATAGACAATGGATTTGATTTGTCCTAATGAGCCATTGACCAAGCCAACTTGTATCCATAGATTAGCAATCAACATTACTTGTTCATTGAGTGAGAGGAGTATTTCTAAAGGGAGTTGTTCATCATTATCATATGCAATGGTAGTTTGCCTTGGAACTTGGGCAAGACATCGTGCAATAGGCAGGTGCAATTGTTTTAACATTTTAGTATTGTGGTGTTTTGCCGATGCATTTGTGGCAAATAAATGAATTGAATAGTCAAATTGTTTGTTATCATCAACAGCTAGTTCAGTGGAGGAGCGAGACATAAGAGCTTCCCAATCTGTTTGGAGTGCATTGGCATTTCTAATGTTCTGCAAGATTGCACGAAATTGTTATTGTATATTTGAGGTGCCTTGTTGTCGGAAACTTGTATCCAAGGTTACCACAGTTTGGAAAGAGCGCCATAATGCTAGGGCTGTAGAATGTGATGCATACAAGGGCTTGTCCATGACAGGAGGCACCTGGCCAAGGTCACCTACAAGGATTACTGAGATACCTCCAAAGGGTTCATGTTGTTGGTGAGGGAATGCTTGACGTAATCTGCTGTAAATTTTCAAAAGCAATTTAGGACCCAAAAAGCTCATCTCATCAATTAGAATATATTGTAATTGTTTGTATTGTTCTTGGAAGAACATTAAAGATTGGCCTGTCAAAGGCTGCATATCTCTAAGAGGGATGCGTAGGGCAGCGTGGATTGTTGTTGCTTGGATATTATATGCAGATACACCGGTGGGAGCAAGTACAAGCAAAGGGTTGTGCTCTTGAGTAGTGAAAAGGTTAAGTTCTTTTCTAATGCATTGTATCAAATATGATTTGTTGGTGCCTGCAGTGCCTTGTATAATCATACGAAGAGGTGGGATGGTTTGGTGAGATTTGTAATGTGCAATAATAAGGTCAAGTGCAAGCTTTTGTTTTGCTGCCAAAGGGAATGCATCAGTGGCAGGAGAAGGTGGTTGGAAAAGGGCAGGCTAACAATTTATTTTATTTGTGGAGATGAAGTGAACAGCAGTAAGATGGAGTGGATTAGTGGGATGGGGTTCAGCCCAATCAAAGTTAATATCGTAATCTCGTTTGCCTAACATTTGGAGATCATTGATGGTGATGTTGTTAGAAGCGCCCATTTGTGAAAGGTACTCCCATTCATACTGGTCTTCATTGTGTGAATTTTGAAAATCATTAGTATCAAAGTCTTCATCATTCTCTATTGTGCATTCTTGTTCTACTCCATAAATATGCCAACGTGAGTAACCATCCATGTACAATAGCTTCCAATTTGCAATGATTTGGTCTGTTGATGCACCTATATCTATAGGAATATGACGAAAGGGTTTGTACAATAGCAACTCACTCCAACAATAGGCTTCAAAGTTGTCATCATCCTCATTTGGAGAGCTTTTAAATTGTGGATAAACATTGACAATTGCTTGTTTTTGTAGTCTTTGCCATTTATGCTTCTTACGTTGGCCATTGTATGAAAATTGTTGCGCTGATTGTAGCAGTGAGACTTTTCCCAATTCAATAGGCCTTTCCATATAAGCAGAAATATAAGATTTGTAAAGCTCAGCAGTGTCATTTTGATTAGTAATACGGTGGAGGACCTTCCTGCTAACATTAAGGGAGACAAAATGACGGGAACAATTGATCAATGGTAGCTTTTGCAACATATGGCAAGTTTCTTGTGCGCTGATATCTCGATCAGCAACTATACTCATCATGAATTTTTGGTACGCTAGCAAGATGGTATCTTGAGTATTAGTTGTAGCGACTATTTTCTTGAGCATGTCAACATAGCTTTCTGATTTCTGTTCTGTTTTCGAAGCATGTTTGGAGATATATTGCTGAACAGCCATTTTGGAACAAACAGGCTGGCAATCAACATTTGCACGCCATATTGCCAGCATAAGGGGGTTGTGAATATTTAAACGGCTATCATTTCTGGCTGGTTGATAACATGGCTTGCGGTTAGCATCACTTATCAGCGTTGAAGAATGTTGCTCAGGCCAAGGTGCTTTGTATCGACAATGGAGGGCAGGGCCTTTTTTTTTCAAGCAGGTATGAACAAAGCATTTTGTATGCCGCTGAACAACACTGATGAGTTCTTCATAATCAGAGAAAGGGTCAGCAGATAGAATTTGGTTTGTATCAGACATGCATGGATCAAATAGTGAAGCAGTGTGCAGTCTATTCTCTCGGGCAAGTTGGCTGCGAGGATTCCATGTTGTAACATATCTATCAAAAAAAGACTTAGCTGATTGTACATCATCATTGTTGGACCAGTCTATATCGTCCATATTAGGTGCATTCGGCAACCACAAAAAGCCATGTATATGTGCAGAGCCACAATGTTGCCATTCGTACCTGTACCAATGGTCTTTTGATTTGAAAACTTTGTCAATGATCTCCTCACAGAATATTGTGAATCTAAAATGCAAGAACAACACTGTAACATGCGGATTCTGGACAATGTTTTCTTTGTGGTCTGGTGCCCTGAAGAGGGGGTGGCTGGAAATAATTTATGTAGTTCTGGCCATTTTGTATCACCCGCACCTAATGTGAAGAACAATGTAGGTGCTCCCAGTTGGTGTACCATTGTAGTGAGATCCCTACGCGATCTATTCCAATAAGCTCTAGTGCCTCGCAACGAAGCTGCAAAATGCATTAATTGGTTTGGCAATTGATCAGAAGGTGTAGACTGCAGCTGTTCACGCAAAGCTTGCAACGTAGTTGGGAAGGAGTCTTCTAAGTTGGTGTGCAGGAAAACTGAAGCTGATTGTTGGGAACAGTGTCTCATTATTAGATTATAAAGATAATATCTGAACCTAACATGCTGCCCAAATCTCTGGTCGTGATATCTTATCATGTGCAAGGCATATTCATGCAAATGAATATGTTTTGTCCTTGGTTGCAGGGGCAGTGCAAATCCATTTGGAAATAAAGTTGGGAAAGCCATAGTGAACAAGCCTTCAATGTTGTACTCATTAATGGGTGAGAAACTTATTTCAGGCCAAGCTGCAACATTTTGGTCATCATTATCTAGGTGCAACATCTTTTTAATGGCATCTAGTTCAGCGGTTGAACATGGCAACTTTGTAATGAATGATGATGTGGGCTGCAATTCAACTTCATCAACATTATAGAGTGGGTCTTGTGTTGGCAAAGGAGGCTAAGGATCAATGCAATTTGGGAGGGTATGCAAAAAATCAGATATATCGATAGTTGTCAGCGGCAACAATTCAGCAGCTGCAACGTCAATGATAACATCACTGTAGTAACGATCATGTTGAATTTTGTAACTCAATGCGTCCATAACATTGAACCTGTTTACATAACAATCATATTTTTTCCCTTCGAGATTTGTCCTTCGAATAATCACAATCTCCAAATGTTGGAATTTGCATGGCAAAGTAGTTGCTATTTCTAAAATGTCTTGTGGGAAATTAATGGTGTGCCCTATATATTTGTATTGACCACCCCTGGCATGGCTAACTTGCAAAACAGGAGCAATTCTTGCTATAAGCATTTCTTCAACCTGTGAAAGTCGTTTTGAAACAATGGGTTGTTCGCCAGGATCCATATTGTTTGTGTAGACACCTAAAATTGTCCAGTCTAATTAAATAAATATTTTATTTATTTAATTACTTTAGCCTAATTCTTCTATTAATTAAATAAATCTTTATTTATTTAATTAATTCATTTATCCTCTTCTAGCCTTATTTTTCATTTAAATAAATACATTTATTTATTTAAATTATCCTTTTTCCTAAATTAAATAAATATCTTATTTATTTAATTGATTCCACTTCTTCTATTAATTAAATAAATCTTTATTTATTTAATTAATTCATTAGCCTTTTCTACCCATGACACATGTCATTCATCTCTTAATTCATACACTACCTACCCCTTTCATTATTTTATTATTTTCTTTACCAACCCTCTAATCATAGCCGACCTCTTTTACACCTCTCAATCTTATCCCTCCATTTCTTATAGTGTCTTCTATATAAGGAGATGTTTCCTTCATTATCAAACCCACCCCACACCACCCCCCCCCCCCCCGACTACTTGATCAATTGACTACAATACGCTTTGCACCTTCATATGCGATCCTACTTACAACCACATTTCGTTCTTTGTTGAGCTCTTGTGCACATAAAATCTGAGAGCAAATATATCAAGCAAGGTCAATGGAGATAGGAAGAATGGAGATCCAAACCCTATTGGACATGTGATGGTATAATCTTTGTGATTTCATTGGATTTGCATTGTCTTAGGTAATCTTCATATGTTATGGTGGATCTTTGTTGTTGTTAGGCTAGGGTTTTGTGGTTGAATCCATTTAGTCTTTCAATATTGTTATTATTGTTGTTATCCATTTTCACCATATACAGTTTGCAATAGAGAATCGGTGAACACCCTTTTCGTTATAGCATCTTGAGCAAATGACCTCAGGTTGAGTTAATTTGACATGCATACCAATATACTTTTCTTTGCAGATTAGGCATACATGTAGATGCGACAAGTTATCTATTCTTGTTCGGAAAGAAGCCAACACATGTGTAAACTCAGGAGATCTGAAATGGTCTGAGATTGGTGTTGCAGTACCAATAGAAGTTGTATTTGTTTGCTGATGAATTGGCAAACGTTGGTTGCAGGGTTGTTCATATTGTGTGTCTGATTGGGCGAGCACTGTTGAACGTGGCTGGAGGAAATCTGAAGGGTGGGTTGCAGTTGAGCTTGATAATATCTGAGGTATGGGAGCACCTGTAGAGTGGGTTGCAACCAGATCTGACAATGGCTGCAAAGTATTGGAATCCATGTTTTGAGTAGTGCGTTTGTTCCGCCGCTTTATAGAAATTTCTTCTCTATGTTTAGCATAGTAAAGCTTATTTTGTTCTCTCTTTCTTGCTTTTTTCAAATCAGATATTTGTGTAGTAGGCTCTTTGGAGATCTGATAGAAATACAAGAATGGCAACAAGTTAGAGCGAGAAGCAATAAAGGGGGAAAAACAGGAGGGGGGGTTATTGGATGTGCAGCATGTTTGGGTGGAAGCTTTTTTT
Source organism: Cryptomeria japonica (assembly GCF_030272615.1). Classification (NCBI taxonomy): domain Eukaryota; kingdom Viridiplantae; phylum Streptophyta; class Pinopsida; order Cupressales; family Cupressaceae; genus Cryptomeria; species Cryptomeria japonica. The sequence continues at coordinate 372,939,298 of NC_081406.1, read as the reverse complement.
CAATGCAATAATCTAAAATGCAGCAAAGGATATTCAATCGGTAGAACCCCAATTCCCTTCCAATGGTTCTCCACCCTCCTCCACCGATTGAAGATGGGGGGAATTCAATTGTATGGATGACCTAATGGGAAGGGAGGTGCACCTCGGCAAAGTGTGGCTGTGGAAGGGTGTATACGGTTGTAGGTGGATACTTATATGTAGAGAAACGGTATAAAAGGGCACATAGAAATGGTGTAGTGCATCCATGGAAGGGCACAAGAAAATGTGGGCATTCAGTTAAATGCAAGGATATATGGATATGTTTATTTATGTATCTTGATATATATGTAGTTCAAAATAGTATATGGTTACATGTGTGCATATGTAAATACATAGACAGAGGACCATATATATGTATGTGCACATGAACACATGCACATGTACCTACATATATATATATATATATATATATATATATATATATATATAGGCAAATGGCCATATATATATAGTTTAGAACAGTATATCTTTACATATGTGGATATGCAGATAGATAAATATGGTAACGTATATATGTAGATGTATATGCACATATGTATATATACTAACATTTATGTGTGTGTGTGTGTGTGTGTGTGTGTGTGTGTGTGGGTGAGTGGGTGTGTGTGGATGTGTGTGTGTGTGTGTGTGGGCATGCAAAGAGGTAGGTGTATATGCAGAAATATTTATTCCAAAAAGGCAGCATATATGCAGTTTAGACTGTCAACTTCATTGCATTTGATGGATAGCCTATGAGAAAAAATGATAATAAAGGAACAACATTAGTTTGGCAAATGACATTTCAGAACACATACAAGAGAGCTATCATTATGAACAGATGATAATTAAATTAATGTGTCAGGGAACAGCAGAGTGGGGAGATTTTAAAAGGATTGAAAGAATTACATAATGGATGGAAAGCACCATATAGACCAACAAATGTTTGAAAAGAGTAACCAATCTAAGATATAGATTAATAAAATTAAAGAACAAGAGAAGGTATTTTTGTTTGCCAAAACACATACTTTAGATGTTGATTGGTTAAGCAAATGTAAATATGGACTACAAAATTTGTTGGTCTTGTAATGAAGATGAACAAGCTAGGGAAGGGGTTGAGGTCTTCTTAGAATCAATAAAATGTAAAGAGATGGTAGCAAATAGAGATGTGGGTAACCATGGGAACAACATTAGTTTAGCAATGGATGTTTCATAGTACATACAACAAAGCTATCATTATGGAGAGATGATAATTAAATTAATGTCTCAGTGAACAGCGGAGTGGGCAGCTTTTAAAAAAAGTGAAAGAATTACATAAAGGATGGAAAGCAGCATATAGACTAACAAGTGTTTCAAAAGAGAAACCAATCTAAGACATAGATTAACAAAATTCAAGAACAAGAGAAGATATTTGTTTTTGCCAAAACACATAGTTCAGAAGTTGCTGTAAATCGTAGCCCAATGTGAAATAATATAGATGAAATTTGAAAATGCAGATGAAAGAATGCAAGTAGAATGTAAATAGGCATGAACAATTACTCAAAAGGTAAACATGCTAGAACATAATTTGAAGGGCAAGGTTGGGTGTGTGAAATCCATGAAAGGACGTCTAAATGGAAGACTTATCACAGTAAATAGGTGGAAGCTTTTTTTTTATGGAACAAGCTGAAATGTAGTGAAGAGATTTCAATCGGTAGAACCCCAATTCCCTTCCAATGGTTCTCCACCCTCCTCCGTCGATTGAAAATTGGGGGGAATTCAAATGTATGGATGGCCTAACGGGAAGGCGCACACCTTGGCAAAGTGCGGCTGTGGAAGGGTGTATGTAGGTGTGGGTGCATAGTCATATGTATGGAAATGGTATAAAAGGGCACATAGAAATGGTGCAGTGCATCCATTCAAGGGCAGATACAAATGCAGTTGTTTAGATAAATGCAAGGATATATGGATATACCTATATATGTATTTAGATATGTATGTAGTCCAAAATAGTATACAGTTACATGTGTGCATATGTAGATACATAGATGGAGGATCATATATATGTATATGCACATGAACACATGCATATGTACCTACATAGATATATATATACATAAACAGGGAAATGGCCACATATATGTAGTTTAGAACAATATATGTTTGCACATGTGCATATGCAGATAGATACATATGGTAACGTCTGTATGTATATGTATATGCACTAACATGCATATATATATATATATATATATATATATGTTTGTGTGTGTGTGTGGGTTGGTGGGTGGGTATGTAAGTGTGTGTGTGTGTGTGGGTATGCAAAGAGAAAGATGTATATCTACAAAGATTTCTTTCAAAAAGGCAGCATATATGTAGTTTAGAGTGTCGATGTCATGCCATTTGGTGGGTGGGTTATGAGAAAAACCATAATAAAGGAACAATATTACTTTAGTAAAGGATGTTTCACAATACATACAGTAGAGCTATCATTATGGATAGATGACAATTAAATTAATATGCTAGCGAACAGTCAAGCGGGGAGATTTAAAAAAAACTGAAAGAATTACATAATGGATGGAAAGAAGCATATAGACTAATGAATGTTTGAAAAGAGTAACCAATCTAAGATATTGATTAACAAAATTAAAGAACAAGGGAAGAATTTTTCTTTTGGAAAAACACATAGTTTAGATGTTGATTGCTTAACCAAATGTAAATATGGACTACAAAATGTGTTGGTTGTTTAGATAAATGCAAGGATATATGGGTATACTTATTTATGTATCTAGGTATATATGTAGTTCAAAATAGTATACAATTACATGTGTGCATATGTAAATACATAGATACAGGACCATATATATGTATATGCATGTGAACACATGCATATGTATCTACATAGATATATACACACATAAATAGGCAAATGACCAAATATATGTAGTTTAGAATAGTATCTCTTTATACATGTGCATGTGCAGATAGACAAGTATGGAAATGTATATGTGTATATGTATATGCACATATGCATATATACTAACATGTATGCATATATATGTGTCTGAGTGTGTGTTGGTGGGTAGGTGTATGTGTGTGTATGTGCGTATGGAAACAATTGAATGTATACACATACATGTGTAGAATGATATAATATGCAATTACATATGTGGAGAGGCAGATAGATATATATGGGAAGACATATTAATCTATGTATACACATGCACATATACTTAGGTACAGAGATACTAAAATAGATAAACATGTAGACTAATACATTCATATATATATAAAGAGAAGTATTTGGACAAGCTTGTACAGTGATAACGTTAAGTTTAATTTTATTATGTAACAATCAATAACAAGGTATAAAACTGTAGTTAGAATCGTAGTTGCAATAGTATAAAAAGGAGAGCTACATTTATATGTATTCCAAAAAAAGTCTAAAAAGAATGTAGAGAACTTGAGGCACCGATGCAAATGTAATTTTGCAAATATGCACATAGTAACAAAGATTGTGCATATATGTGGAAACCAAAAAGGAATGCTATTAGTATTTATATAAAGTGTTTTTTGAAGTGGAGCATTGTTAGAATAAAAGCATGCATAGAAAAAGAGGCTATGAGCAAAAGTAGATATAGCAAGTGTCAGCCTTCATTGCTAGAGACAAATATCAGTTAAAGGTTCGAGCTAGCCATCTCAAAATGCAAAATAACAGAATAGTAATATGTGCTTATATGCAGCAGTTCAACATTTGAAATAAGTACAACCAAGTTTGGAGGAACAAAATATTGAGAAATTGTTTGCAAATGGGTAAAACTGATCTTTATATATTGAACACAGTCAAAGGGAAATCCTTTTTTTTAGTTCCTGCAGTATAGAGTCATGCAGTTGCTCCCATTCTGGCAATCTCTGCAAGCAAGTAGCTGCACTCAGCTTCAAAATCAAGCCTTTGCGTTTTTTTGATTGTTACTTTTATTCTACGTTCAGAGTTGTATGTGTCAGTAGACACCAAAACTGTAAAACAATAGTGGTTGAACATAGCTTCATTAAGTATGTTGCAAGGTGTTTTTTTTGTTGTTAAGTCATACTGCAACATGTATAATTCCTTGGCAGGCAGACCCAAGAGTTCTGTACCAACCTCATCAAATGCGCTAGCCCAAACAGTGCTTGTTTGATCTTGTAGCTTCATCTGTAGGAGGTATTTGTAATTACATTCAGGGAATTGTGTTTGGCACCTAGGGTAGACCCACAAATTCTCAGCTAGTTTAGTACATTTCTTTTTACATTCTTTATCGTTGAATTGTAATGGGCAAGCTGTATAATAAAACTGTTCACCCTTTATGAATCGCAAGACAGCTGTAATAGTAGTCTCAATGGTTTCAGGCACAACGCTAAGGCGTTCAAGGATGGATGCAATGGACATTCTCTTGTACTGGTTATTTTTGGCATGCACATCCAAAGAGTGTGAATCAAGGCATAGGTGTAGAGGGCCTCTTAATCAGAGGGGGTCTGCTTCAGGAATGGAAGGGTTAATTTCGAAAGCTGTTGATGCTAAAACATTAATAACTTTCCCATTGAAATACCCAACCCTTGCATTTTGAACAGCAAGGATGACAAATGTTCCAGATGCATGCATATTCTTCGAGTCATTGCCTAGTTGTTCTGATGGCGGCCCCCAATGGTTAACATCAATTGTCAAAGTTGACATATCATTTAATTTTACTATTCTCTTGTTTACAGTAGATCCATCCTTTCTACGAATTACAGAAATTTCTCCGACATTGACAACAACACCAATAACATCAACCAAAGTATTGTTGGTGGTGGTCATAACTTCATTAATATGGGGCTTTTTTTACTTGGCTCAGCAGAATTAGGGGCACATCGCTTCAAAACTGAAGTTTCAGTCAAGACAATCTCAAGGTGGTTGTTAAGCTTATTGTATACTGTGTTTGCGTCTTTTACAGAACCTTTGGAAACAACATATGAAGCTCCTTGTTCAACTCGGTGATAGTGCAATTCTTCTATTTCATCAAAGGAAGTAATTCTAATTTCACAGCCCTCTTCGTCTATAATATCAAAACTAAAAACTTGGCCATTGCATTTTGCCGTATTATATTGATGCATTTTCCTCTTATTTGTGACTTGGCCTTTTATTGTCCAATTATTTTGGAAAGGGTTCAAGCTTTTAATAGGGCTGATATTTTCAAAGGGAGCCTTTTGTGGAGAAGGCAGATCTGCACCAAATTTAAGAGAGTGTTTAGTGGATGGCGGGGTTTCTCGGCTCAGCCTTTGTTCTTCCTATTCTTTAAAGAGGTGTCTAGGTTTTCCAACCAAATGACAATTCATTTTTTTGACATCCAAAGTGAATACAATGATGGTCCTGTAAAAGGAAGGAGGTTTGCTCAATTGCAGGAAATATGTTTGTAAATAGCATAGAAATAGGTTCACACAAATGAGGAAAACAAACAATAGAAGCTACCTTGTGCTCCAAACGTATCGACAAGCATAGTTTGTCAACAAAAAGAGAGAACCTATCTTCAATGTCTCTACATGCAATAAGTCAGCATACTTAGGTGGCAAAATGGCTAACTGCATATACGTGCCATCAGACAAGACTATTTTGTATCTGTCATTGTCGTCTGGATCACCAGCCATTTTTTCAAATGACAAGAGCTGCAGCAATGGGGAAGGGATATCATCTCCAGCATTTATAGATCGGATTGCATACAGGGTAAGCTCGAGGTGGTCGTTAAGTTCCTACAAGGAGAGAACAAGAAGACTGAATGTATATCTGAGGCAAGTTTAATAGCAGCAATGCAGATGTGGTAAAAGAAAACTATGTTTGGCAACATATATATATCCAAAATGGTGAGATTCTATATATGTATGTATGCAACAAGATAATAGAATGGCAACCATATTCAAAGATGGTGGAGCAGTTTTGAATAAAACAATGGCTCCCTGTATGTTTGAACAAGTGATTGGTTGAACAGTTTTTTTTTTTCTTTGCTAGTGGATGGATAGAATATATGTCCACGCTGTGGAACACGGGAACGATGTCAACTATGTATATGTAGCAAAACATGTATACAGGCGACATTTTTATGTGTGTTGTTGGAACACCAAAAACAATGCTTATATCTTGAAATTTGCAACAACATAGAACGGATTAGCTTACCAAAGTGTCTGGGGGAGGATGTTGCGATGGAGCAGGAGAGATGGTAGAAGATGACATAGTGCGTAATATTCTTCACAATTCCAGGAAATAGGTCTTTTGTGAGAGGACACAACGTCTAGAGAACAACAAGCAGCATAAAGCAAGGTTGAATAGCATATTCAAATAAATCCTTGAAAGGAAAGTGCAACATTTAAAATAAACATTCATAAATATTGAGATTAATACACATGCAAACTATAGATGCAAATTTTGAGTGACCAACAAATTGAAAGTTTTGTTTGCTATTTTTCCAAGGCGGCAAAAATACAAAATTATAGAGTGCCCAAATTAGGTATTTTTGGGCAGCACATTTATCTATCTATCCAGTGCTTGCACCTCAATTGATTTATTATGCATTAACTTTGGAAGCCTTGTTTCCACAAGGTTACTGGAACCATTTTTTGCCATGCCCATTTTTTAAAAGAACCCGTAAATTAGACAATTATCTAGGTATAAATGCCTAAATAGAAAGTTGATAGACATAGACATTTTTTGATATATATATATATATATATATAAAGCTATATATTCTGCATACACAGGCATAGAAATCCATATGCATGTGTATGTAAAAACATAAATATGGATGTATATATATACATACACATATACACATAGATAGATATGTATGTATGCAAATGGATATATAGATGCACAAGCATGTATGTATGTATGGATATATACATAAGTATATATAAATATAAACAGATATATTTATATGTATGTATGCATAAATACATGCACACACACGCACAGATATATATATATATATATATATATATATATATATATATATATATATATATATATATATATATATATATATATATATATATATATATATATATATATATATATATATATATATATATATATATAACTGTCTACAAAGTCATTCCACAAGTTTGGTAAAAGTATCAAGCAAGAAGGTCGATTAGCTTTTAAACGGGCCTAGCTTGGCAAAAAAACATGCAATAAATAGAAAATTGTCAACGAAGGTACAATTCGAAATGGTGATGCGGGCCTAGAGAAATTCTAATTTGACTGGGTTTCTTGATTTGGGCTGCAAATGCACAATTCCAAAAAGATTCGAGTATATGTTTTTTGCGTGGATTGAGATCCTAATTGGAGTTCTTGTATTAACAGATTTTACTGTTTGGTTTTTATTATGCTTATGACCATACATCTGGATACAGAAATTAGAAAAATACATTGGTTTTTAGGCTTACAATGAATGACAATGGAATTTTTAATTTTTTATTATATCTCATGTTCAACAAATAGCGTGCCCATAGTAAATTTTTGCTAAATATCTAAATATGTAGTTTTAGCACTTAAATGAGGAAAATAAATGATATAGCAAGGATTTGATCTATTTCAACTACAAATTTAATATAGACTATATTTAAGTTTAGTTCAATCAAAATAAACGAGAATTTCAATTTTCCTATATGCAAAATATAAGGCATACAGTTTCACAATTTGTAGCCAGGATTTTGTTGAGGACCCAAGTTGTATAAGAGATTCTTAAGTGAGAGCTATGAATAACGAAAGTGGACTCTAAATATCACAATGGCTACCTTCGTTATAGTTCAAACACTTGAAGTGTTTTTGTATAACCAACAATGGCTCAAGACTTGTGGACCACATCCCATATTCAAGCTACATCTTGTAGCCAATCATCAACTTGAAAATGGCATTACAGTCCCAATTACAATTAAATCGAATATTCGGACGAAACTAAAGTTCAAGTGACATATTAGAAGCACTTTTCCATCACTTAACACAAACTAACCTCTTTTAGCTATAAAAAGCAATTGTGCTTTGTTTTTTAGGCTTACAATGAATGACAATGCAGTTTTTTATTTTTTATTATATCTCATATTCAACAAATAGCATGACCATAGTAAAATTTTGTTAGATATTTAAACATGTAGGTTTAGTTCTTAAATGACAAAAATAAATGATATAGGAAGGTTTTGATCTATTTCAACTACAAATTAAATATAGGCTATGTTTAAGTTTAGTTCAATCAAAGTGAACGAGAGTTTCAATTTATGTATATCCAAAATATAAGGCATACAATTTCACGATTTGTAGTCAGAATTCTGTCGAGGACCCCAAAAAGTTTGGTCTTTTACAATATAGATTTCAAGAAGTTGTTCTATATTTAATATTGACATTATTTAATATTTTAGTAACACATACTTTACCTTCTTTGCTTAGATATGTGTATCCATTAGGGGGTGTCAAATTTTTTTTTATATCTATTTGTATTCGATATCACACTATTTCCACATATGCGTACGTATGTTTTTTTATAATTTGTATATCCACCCGTATGGTCACAAGCATAATAAAAACCAAATAGTAAAAATGCCAGATATGGAAATGTATGTTTTTTTATAATTTCTATATCAAGCTGTATGGTCACAAGCATAATAAAAACCAAACAGCAAAAAGGCCTTTGTGATAACCATGCTACTGACCAACAAATCCTTAAACGATATAGCAAGGATTTTGATCTATTTCATCTACAAATTTAATATAGGCTATGTTTAAGTTTAGTTCAATTAAAATGAACGAGAATTTGCTGGTCAGTGGCATGGTTATCACCAAACGGAAACAATTAGACAGTAGCCAGAAAGAAATAAATGGTACACAAAACAAGATTAAAAGTTGCCTTAAGTCGAAAAAGCTCAAACGCCAATTGCAGATCGCAGCAAGCCTTCAGACACCCTTTTCATGTCCAAAATAAGAAACACACAACAAAGCGGCCGAAAACTTAACACAATACTAATATACCCAACAATGGCAAACAAAACTCCACATAGAACCGCAATCGATGAAACAAAAGCCTCTAAATGCCCTCTTCTCTTCTAAAAAACATAACAAAGTCAGACAAACAACAACGGTGTTTTGAAGACCCTCCACTCTGCAAGCCAATCGAAGATATTCTTCACTGCAAGTGAATGAAGAAACACGTAGATGCTCTTCACAGGGAACGAACGAAAGCATCGGGAAACATGTTGTAGATATTTTCCATTGCAAATGGATGAAATTGTCGAGGCCAAGCGAATTAATTGTGCCGGCCAAAACCATTAATGCCCAAAGCAAACGATTTAATTTCGTTGCTAGCGAAAATTAAATCCACTTGCCAATAACATGCCACGCCAAATATTTCTGATAACACTACAAAAAACACGGCAAAACACATCGATCGGAAACAGGGAATCCAGCGATCTGACAATTTTCCGGGCATAAATGCCCCCATATTTATGCAAGAACATAAATATGGATGTATATATATACATACACATATACACATACATAGATATGTATGTATGCAAATGGATATATAGATGCACAACCATGTGTGTATATATGGATATATACATAAGTATATATAAACATAAACAGATATATTTATATATACGTATACATAAATACATGCACGCACACACACACGCACACACACACACACAGATATATATATATATATATATAACTGTCTACAAAGCCATTCCACAATTTCGGAAAAAGTATCATGTAAGAAGGTCCATTGGTTTTTAAACAGACCTAGCTTGGCGAAAAAACATGTAATAAATAGAAAATGTTCAACGAAGGTACAATTCTAAATAGTCATGCGGGTCTAGACAAATTCTGATTTGACTAGACTTCTTGATTTGGGCTGCAATTGTACAATTCCAAAAAGATTCAAGTATAATTGCAGCATGTCTAACTGTTTTACTCTAATGTATAATATCAATATTGGATATAGAACAACTTCTTGAAATCTATATTGTAAAAGATTCAGTTAGATTTCTAGAATTGCCTTCCAAATTTTGCATACATACCTAAGCTCATTGTGAAATATGTAAGGGACTCGAGAAACAATTTCTTCCACTATATCTTCTGGTAACGATTGAAAGCGATCCATAATATATCATATTCGATTCTTCCACTGCGACTCTGTCGTGATGCCAAACAAAACACTTTACTGTGTTTCCACAGTCAACAGAATAAGACGCAAACACAAGTACCCTTTCTTACTTTCATTCACCACATTCTTAATAATAAATATAACGAGGGAGACATCTGCTTTATATTAAGTTTTGCAAAACTTCATACTCGCCGTAAACATGCAAAGACTTCAATATACATGCAAAGACTTTGCAAGACTTCATAACTGATGTGTACCTTTTTAAAAAAAATATATTTAAATAAGTTTTTTTTGAACTATATTAATATAGAAATAAATAATATTTATGAAAAAATTCATAACTAATGTGAACATTTCTTTGATTTTCTTTTTTTAATTATTTTTTGGACAATAGAACTATTTTTAGTAGACTTGTCTATAGAATTATATTAAATTCAAACTAAATAGTTTTTATGAATCTTAATTTAGGAAATGCATTTTAATAATATTATTTTCATATTTTTTAAAATAAATAAAAATATTTTTAAAAATATTTTTTAATTTCATGATTTGGCTATATATTTTGATTTGATGTATGTTTATTCATTTTTTTTAATTAGAAGAAGTAGAAAATGAAGTTTGTTTTTTTTTCATTAAAAAGAAAATAAATTTACAAATTCAGTTCATAGAAACGTAGTTTTAGTAGCTGTTTAATTTCTTCAATGTATTTGATACAATTTGGATGGCTTATGTTTGATCATTGTTAATTCACGGTTGTTTGTTTCATTGTCTTTTTATTTTAGGTTTATGTAGAAGGCTTGAACCAATTTAAATTTAAATTTTATTTTTACTATAATCTATTTTTTATAAATTTTAAATAAATAAGAGTTATTGAATAGATTATATAAATAAATTAAAAAAAAATTGAATTGTTTTAAAGTAAAATAAAATAATTAGGATTGTATATATTGGTATTCTGTTGAGGACCCCAAAAAGTTTGGTCTTTTACAATATAGATTTCAAGAAGTTGTTCTATATCCAATATTGATATTATTTAATATTTTAGTAACACATACTTTACCTTCTTTGCTTAGATATGTGTATCCATTAGGGGGTCTCATTTTTTTTTATATATCTATTTGCTTTCGATATCACACTATTTCCACATATGGGTACGTATGTTTTTTTATAATTTCTATATCCACCTGTATGGTCACAAGCATAATAAAAACCAAACAGTAAAAATGCCAGATATGGGTACGTATGTTTTTTTATAATTTCTATATCCAGCTGTATGGTCACAACCATAATAAACCAAACAGTAAAACATGCCTTTGCGATAACCATGCCACTGGCCAGGAAATCGAAATGGTTAGCACAGGCTCGCAATCAGAACCAAAGGCAAATAATATCGTCACCGTATAGAAATCTAAAGAACTAAAGGCAAATAATAGTTCTGTCGATTTGTGCCTAATAAATCGATGAATCTTTCCTTAATAATTAGTTTTTCTTTGATTGGTTAAACTATTATTTTAGGTTGAGGTGCCATAAAAAGCGAACAAAGATACCAATGCAGTGGATTCTTCTTCGTTTTTCCTTATGTGCCTGGTTTTTTAGCTTTCTAGGTAGGCGATAAACCTAGTATTAGCCACAAATCGACAAAACTAAAACCCAAATAATTTGAAGGCCGGGAAAATGAATATCCTTCCGGATACCAACATTTTTTTTAATCCACCAAAACAGAAGGGAAAACCCTCAAAATGGCTGCAATTGTTACGAAAATTTCAGAATCACATTTCAAAAAACAACAAAGAATACTCACTAAATATCTGTTAAACAGAGAATAAACAAAATGAAAGTAGCGATCTCTTCTTGGGCACCCTCCCTTAAAACCCTTTCTTTGCCAATGCTCAAAATTTAAAACCACAATTCTAGGGATTTTAGATGGTTGTGCGCTACATACCTGGAAAAAATGGTTCCAGACAGACCCTTTTAAACACTTTCTTGTTTTCCGCAAAGATTGCAAACATAAAACCTATGCAAAAACCAAAACCAGATCTTCTTTTCCACAGAGATTGCAAACATAAAACCTATGCAAACACCAAAACGAGCATTAGATAGCAGCCAGAAAGAAATAAATGGTGCACCAAAAAAAGATTAAAAGTTACCTTAAGTCGAGAAAGCTTAAACGCCAACTGCAGCTTGCAGGAAACCTTAGGACGCCCTCTTCTTCTCCAAAACAAAAAACACACAGCAAAGTCACCGAAAACCAAACACAATACTAATATACGCAGCAATGCCAAACCAAACTTCACATAACAGCGCAATCGATGAAATAAATACCCTCCACTCTGCAGGCCAAACGAAGATATAGTTGGCTGCAAGTGAACGAAGAAATACGCAGATGCTCTTCAGTGGAAGCCAATGAAAGCATCGAAAAGCATTGTAAAGATATTTTTCATTGCAAATGGATTAAACTATCGAGGTGAAGCGAATTAATTATGGCGTCCAAAACCATTAATGCCCAAACCAAACGATTTAATTTCGTTGTCAGCGAAAATTAATTCCACTTGTCGATAACAAGTAACGCCAAATATTTCCAATGACTCTAAAAAAAACATGGCAAAACAAATTGACTGGAAATAGGAAATCCGACGCACTGACAATTTTCCAGGCATAAATGCCCCCACAGGAAAGCCTATCGGCTTAATTATCCTCTTTGAATTTATAAATCGAAAACAAACTATTACTTCGATTAAAATGTGCATTAAAATTTTGACCTCATAATTATTATTTTAAAAGGAACTTTTCCAAAACTCATATGCATAAGTCTTTAATTTTTGTTTTAGTTTTTAAAATAAGGAATGTGCCTTAAAAAGCACTTAAAAACACTCATTTTTACCTTGATAAGGTATTACTTTCAAAGGATTACCCTTTTTTAAAACTTTTAAAAATACTTAGCATTAAAACATCCAATTTCTTCTTCTTTTTTCAAATAATTACTATTTCTTCTTGGCAAATATAATATGAATTTTAGTTTTTAGTTTATAAATAATATTTGAATAAAAGTTTTTATAATAATATTAAGATATTTAATTTTTAATATAATTTCTTATTTTATTAAATTTAAAATTTAAAGAAAAAGAAAATTGATAAGTATAAATTAAAATATTGAAAAATCATACACAACCAATTTAATTATTAAATAAGAATTTTAAAAATAATAAGGGTTACAACTCTCTCTCTTATCTCTTAATATCCCTTCTCATTGTCTCCCTAATTCTATTTATTTTATCCATCTACTCTATCTCCTTCCATTTCTCTATATATATCTCTCATCCACTCTAATCTTTCAACAATTATATCTATTACTATATCTCTCTCCATATATATACGCACACACTCCCTGTTTCTTCCTCCCTATCTCTATCTCTATCTCTATCTCCATCTCTTTATATTTCCCCCTTTCTATCTCTCTCCCTTATCTCTTACCCTTCATTATTGATTGTCTTTGTCACCTTCTTCCTCTATCACCCACTCACCCCTCCTCCCATCCTCCCCGCCTCTCTCTCTCTCTCTCTCTACACACACACACACACACACACACACACTATCTATCTTTCCCCCTCTCTATCTCTCTCCCTATATATACGCACACACTCCCTATTTCTTCCTCCCTATCTCTATCTCTATCTCCATCTCTTTATATTTCCCCCTTTCTATCTCTCTCCCTTATCTCTATACCCTTCATTATTGATTGTCTCTGTCACCTTCTTCCACTATCACCCACTCACCCCTCCCCCCATCCTCCCCGCCTCTCTCTCTCTCTCTCCACACACACACGCTCTATCTATCTTTCGCCCTCTATATCTCTCTCCCTATATATATATATATATTCTCTCTCTCTCTCTCTCTCTCTCTCTCTCTCTCTCTCTCTCTCTCTCTCTCTCTCTCTCCTTACCACCATCTCTCTCTCTCTCTCTCTCTCTCTCTCTCTCTCCCCTTCACTCTCCTTATGTCCCTATTGCAAACATAAAATAAACATGTTGGTAATGGAGTTTGATTATCTTCTTGACTTAGAAATTTTATTTCAGCTATGCTTGGATCCTTATAAGTGGGTACATAGTTAACTTGAACATATTGCTTCTCTATTGAAATCTTTATTGAAACATCATCATTTCTCAAATAGCCTACTAATTGTCATCATGTATTACATAAAATTATACCAAATATGAAGCGCCTTTGGAATTTGTGCTTCTGAGTTTTAGCACATTGTAGTGAGCGATGGGCTTAATACGAAGCTGTTTCCATTTGATGGCAGGCACTGTGTTCGGCGTGTATGGTGAATGTGGCCCAGAATTAGAATGTCCCCAACATTCAGAAGCTCATTAACACTGGCCTTGTTATTGCTCGCCACATGGAAGAAAAGTACCGGAAGCCTAAGAAGCCCGATGACCCCACTTAGGTTTTCGATCCATAGTTTCCGTTACGGCCAATTTCTTCATTTTTCTAGTTGAGTATGCTCATACTGTGCTTTTCCAGATACAAGAGCTGCGCTTTCGATTTTCTTATTTGCAATATTTGTATTCGGAAATTATTTCTTTGTTCTCAAATTTGGTAATGGAAATTTGGGGTTTGATCTCACTTGGAGTAAACCCCATCCAATGAACAATGAAAAATAAGATTTTTTTGTAAATCCTGTGCCTTACGATCAGTATATTTTGTTACATTTCCTTGTATTTGAATTCAAGGTGTTACGGATGCCCAATACTGTGCAATCTTTGATGAAGTTTTTAAAATTATATTTGAAGTACACTTAATTGCTATTTAAAAATCATCTGTAAAGTGTAAAGGCATAATGGTTTTTACGTCAACAGTATTGGGGGGAAAAATGATTGACCAGTTACCCAACTTTTACTTGGTGTCAACTAATCAAATTGTGAAGATAAAAATATGGCATGGATTTCAGCTGCCGGTTAAATTGAAAATATGACGTAAAATTAAACAATTAAATCTATGCATCTGCTATTCTTTTCATAGGGTAATCTCTCTTCTTTAATGTCACACATTTTTTAATTTTTAGAAAGTTAGCTAAAATCTAACAAGCTAATGGCTTTCATCGTTTATACACCACACTTTTTCTTCTTTTTGTTAGGAAGAAGAAACCGAATTTAAACAGCAGAGAAAACAGAATTATAAACACACAACACAGACAAATGAGATGCAGATTTATCGTAATTCGACAATTGCCTACATCCACACTTGAAGTAGGGGAATCAATAGATTTATAACCAATCTGGTTTACACACATACACAGCTGCAAGCAGCTCCAGAAAATCACTCTACAAATGAAATACAATCAGCTCTTAAAAAGCTTGCAAGGAGAAGTTGAATAGCCAAGAGTTTTGGCGGCAAGATGAAGGAGTCTGTTGGACTTCACTTCCAACAATCTCCCACTGAAGGCCAACAAATTGCTACAACAAGTAGATTCCCCCACTCAGTCCTGCTATCAATTATTGGAGAGGCCGAGAGAAGCTCGGCAGAAATCGAACTTCTCCCACTTAACTACTTTAGTGAGCACATGTAATGTCCCCTTCTCATTGACGACCTTCCAGTGGTCCATTAGCCTATTCCTGAGACCCGTAGGCTAGGTGGAATGAAGAATGAGGGTCCAGCATTGATGAAACGAGAACTTACTATTTTTAGTGAGTCAGGAAATGGCCATTTTGGTGATACTGTCCTACTGAGCTCTCCATGTTTTGCCTCTGGACGCGAAGATCATGCTTTTTGGAGCATTAATTCTTGACTTGCTATTTTTAGTAAGTAGCAGTGTGGCATAATTCTATTTTTGGTAGTGGATAGGGTTCTGATTCTACAGCAGTTATGTGGTCGTCCTGGCTCAGTTTCATCCTAGTTTTGATAATAATTAGTACGGGAGTCATATGTGATATAATTAAATATTATTTCCTTATCTTAAGGTTTAATATTTAATTAATATGTTTAATTGCTACTGATTATCGAATTTGAGATTAATGTCTATATTTTTCCTAAGTTTTTGGCGAATTTCATGTTTATTAAAGAGATGTCGAAATATTTGAGAGAGATATTATTTTTATGACTTATCTCTAATATTTGCCAAAGTGTAACGTGGGTCTATGCCTTGGGCGTGGAGTTTGACTTGTGGGAAATGGCGCCACACTTGGGGTCCACGTGTAGTGGAATGAAATGCAAATGAAAGGCGTTGAATTTGAAGGAATTTGCATTTGGGTTTGAAGTGTGTGAAGCTATAAATATGAGACTTGGGCTCCCATTTGCAGGATCTTGAAAAATTGTAATGTTATGCTGCCAGTTTGGCGACAGAACTTGAGGCTTCGGAGTGCGTCTCCCTAGTGCTACCCGATTTCGTACTTGAAATACAGTACCTAGTTGTGCATCATGTTCTCCTACATTCTTAGAGTTTGCTATAGACATTTTTGGTGGAAGTGATTCTGGAGACATGCTGGTTTTGCCTGTGGCTGAAGCACATTTTCGATCACACCTTTCTGCTGGAGCGACTGACGGTTATGGGTATTAGCTCTATCCTCCTTCCTAGCCATGGCGATACATTGTGTGAGTTTTTAGCAATTTTAATTAAGCAATGAATTTCCTAGACAAAATCGAACTTCCTAGGCATAGCGTGGGTTTTTTTACTTGCATTGGGATGTGTGCCAAATAAATATTGGGTTGTTTGGGTTGTAGTTTGGTTGGTGGTTGTTGTGAGTGATATATTGTGGGTTTGGGACTGATTTGAGTTGATTCGGGTGAAAAATGAGGGAGTTATGAGCATTTTGGTGTTTCCATAGGCTATTGATTTGTACTTTTAGCCTGCATATTGGTTGTAATAGAAATTTATATTCTTGTTGTAGAAATCTGCATTACTCTTCTCATCTTATCTCTATTTTGTAAGTTTGTTTCAGTAGTACTGATCAACCATTCTTGTTGTTCTTATTTGTAATCTCCACTGCATAAGTGGAAGACGCTGGCTTGTCGCCTTCTTGCTTTGTAATTCAGTTTATGTACTCGGTCCTCCCACTGAATAAGTGGTCGAGTGATAAGCTTAATACAATGGTCCTCCCGCTGAAATATGCAGTAGAGTGATAGCTTAATGTAATGTCCTCCCGCTGAAATATGTGGTAGAGTGATTGAGTTTCAGTTTCTTGTTATTTTCCCTTCGCTGGTTTACCGCCAAGATTTTGGTTTCTATCCTGTTGGATAAGTAGAAGGGGTTGGCTTGCTGCACAGGCATTGTAATTTTCAGTTTGTTTTATGGTGCTAACAATCCTCGGAACATCGTATGCTCTCACCCTCCCAGATTGGGCTCTCGGTGAACAAAAGGTGGAAGGGTTCCCTTTCAACAGTTTGGATTATTTCTTTAACCTTAACGGGTTGTTGTGTTTGCTTGTAACTCTTACTGTTAAAAAAAATTAAAAAAATTACTGGGATATTATAGTGGTATCAGAGTTGGTTTTCCTACCAGCCTATGAGAGTCAGTGGGTTCAGAAGTCTCCATGAGTGACAGAGACGTCAAATACTACAACAGAGAGCAAAAGAGACAGCAGTTTCAGATTCCTATAGTGCCCAAAGCGGACACATTTTCAGAAGTACTGAGAAATAGAGGGAAGGATCTAGATACCTCAGATTCAGTGGATTCAATGGCAGATAAGACTACAGAACCAAATGAGGCACCCGATAAGAAGGCAGATAGACAATTCAATGCCATGATGGACATGATGTCTCTACTGTTGGCCAAGCTCAACCAGAATGTTGTTGGGGTCACTAATCAACCCAACAATGGATCGGAAGCCAGCACTTCTAACGCTCTTGTAGGCAATGGAAATGAGAGTAACAATGAAGGTTCAGCCCCAAGGCCTTTACAACCTGTATTTATGCCAAGAGAAGTACAACAAGCTGAAACAGAGATACCCACATCTGATGAAATAAGGAACAACTAAATGGAGTATGCTTCTTTTCCTGGTGAGATCCGAGATATCCTAACTCTGGATCAGTTTATGAATTAGAAAATGAAGAGAGGAAGGAGGAATAACTATAAGTCCGCTGCCCCAAGAGATTATCAACAAGCTCTTGGAAGAGTGACCTTAGCACACTTTGATGGAAGCGCTAAGAGTACAGCTAGAGCGTGGTTACAGAAGTTGGACAATTACTTGTCCTTGAGGCCTATGTCGAAGGAGGATGCCATCAAGTTTGCTACCTTGCACTTGGATGGAGTGGCCCACGAATGGTGGTACCATGGGTTGGTCACCCTTGGTCATAACTTAATCACCACCTATGCTGATTTCACCAACAAGATGATTGAGAGATTTGACACCAGGGATCCAGAGGTGAAGTTTAGAGAACTTGCACAACTCAGGCAGAAAGGTCCATTGGACACTTATGTGACTAAATTTCAAAACCTATCAGTCATGGTGAGTAGCATCTCAGAGAAGCGGTTGGTTGTCCTTTTCACTGAAGGACTTGAAGAACCTTTGAGAGGATGGGTTAAAGCTTTTGATCCGCCCACCCTGGCAGAAGCTATTAAAAAATCTAGAAGTATGGAGTTGGCTGCCCCAAAGAGTAAAATTCAGTCCAAGCCTTTCCCTTTCAGAAAGGATAAGAAGAAGTTCACAAATCAGACCAAGAGGTTCCCTCCACGTATGGATGATGGGCTCCATCAAGAGCTCCGAAGAAAGAATCTTTGTTATTCTTACAGAGAACCTTGGGTTCCTGGACATAAGTGCCTTGGAAAAGGGAATTTGCATCAGATGGAGTGCTATTCAGAAGATGGATCACATTCTGAAATTTCAGAACAACAAATTAAAGTTAAGGACAGCGAGTATGAAGAGGCTCCTAAAGGGCCTGAATTTGGGTCAGAAGATAGAGGAGTGGGTGCTCAACTCTCGAGCATTCACAAAAATGAATCCTTCAGAGTTCGGGGTGTGATTGGAGAGCATTGTGTCATTGCTCTCATTGACACAGGGGCAACACACAACTTCATTGATGAGAGGATTGTTGCAAAAAAGGGACTAGTGGCAGAGGAAGTTGAGGGCTTCAAAGTCATGGTAGCAGATGGCTCCACCACATCCTGTAACCGAATGATTTCCAATATGTCTCTAAAGTTGGGGAATCATGAAATCAGAGATGATTTCTTTGTGGTGAGCATTGGAGGGACTGATGATGCAGTCCTCGGGATTCAATGGCTGAGATCTCTTGGTGAGATCACACTAAACCTACAAACCATGGAGTTGAAATTCATGTCTGAAGGGAAGAAGGTAGTGTTGAGAGGAATGTCGCATGGGGGACTTCAAGTGGTGTCCTTGAAAATAATGGAAAGGATGATCCGCCATAATCAGGTGGAGTGGGCAGCAGAGTGTTTGATAATGCCTTCCAATCCATTGGTAGATAAGGGCAGCTATTCCTCAGATATTTCAGCAATGATCAAGGATAAAAGCAAGATCATGGTCATGCCTTTAGAACCACAAAAGGAGCATAAAAATTATCCTGAAGACATTCAAGCTTTGATAACCAAGAGAAGCAAGGTGTTCGAAAATCCACCTACTGGCAAGCCTCCTGAAAGAGGTGTCGAACACATTATTGAGCTTGAAGAAGGAGCTAAGCCAGTCATGACTACTCCTTACCAATATCCTAAGAAGCAGAAACATAAGATTGAGAAAGCAATTCAGGAATTGCTTGACATGGGTTACATACGGCCTAGCAAAAGCCCCTTTGCTTCGGCTGTTGTTTTGGTGAGAAAGAAGGATGGAACCATGCGCATGTGTGTGGATTACAGAGCCCTGAATTAGAAAACCATCAAGAATCGGTATCATATTCCGAGGATTGATGAGCTCATTGACGAGCTACATGGGGCAGTGTTCTTTTCCAAGATTGACCTCAAGCCGGGGTACCATCAGATTAGAATGAGAGCATCAGATGTGGAGAAGACTGCTTATAGATGCCACTTTGGGCATTTTGAGTTCCTAGTCATGCCCTTTGGCTTGACTAATGCACCCGCTACATTTCAATCATGCATGAATAGAATCTTCCAAGAGCAACTAAGGAAGTTTGTTTTGATATTATTTGATGACATACTTATATTCAACAAATCTTGGAAAGAACATTTACAGCAGTTGGATGAAGTGTTGAGCATATTGGAATCCGAATCCCTGTTTGCCAAGGACTCCAAATGTGAGTTTGGAATGGAAGAGTTGCTCTACCTTGGTCACATTATCAATGCAGGTGGTGTGAAGGTGGATCCTGAAAAGATTAGAGCCATCATTGATTGGCCTACTCCAGAAAACATAACACATTTGAGGAGATTTTTGGGGTTGTGTGGATTCTATCAGAGGTTTGTGAAGGGATATTCTCAGTTGGTTGCCCCCCTTATAGATCTTACAAAGAAAGGAGCTTTCGAATGGTTTGAAAAGGCACAGACAGTATTTGAGCAGTTTAAAAGGATCATGAGTTCCTGCCCTGTTTTAGCATTGCTTGACTTCACCAAGCCATTTGAGCTACAGTGTGATGCCTCTGGAGAAGGTGTTGGTGCAGTCCTCATGTAGGATAAGAATCCTATAGTCTTTGAGAGCAGAAAGTTGAGAGGTCTTGGGAGACTGTACTCCATTTATGACAAGGAAATGCTTGCCATAATGCATGCCCTTGCAAAGTTCAGGCAGTATCTGGTGGGGAGTAAATTCATTGTTAAGGCTGATCACAATAGTCTTAAACACTTCATGCATCAAAAAGATTTGAATGAGAGACAACAGAAATGGGTGAGTAAGCTGCAGGCTTACGATTTCGACATTGAATATGTTAAGGGTAAAAACAATGTTGTGGCAGATGCCTTATCTAGAAGACCCCATTTAAGCTCACTTTGCAAGCTTACTGCTGATTGGAGAGAGTTGTTGCTTCCTGATTATGCCAAAAATCAGTTTGCAACTAGCCTTATAGAAGACACTTTTCATGATGAAAGGTACAAATTGGTTGAGGGATTGATCATGTATAAGGGAAGAATCTTCATAGTAGCTGAATCTAAGTTAAAAGAGAAGATTTTGAAGACTTTCCATGACATCCCCCTTGTTGGTCACTAAGGTTATTTCAAAACATAAAGGCAAATCCGGGAGAGATTCTGTTTTGAAGTACATTAAGGAGTGTCATACATGTCAGAGGAACAAGGATGAGCACACTCTACCAGCTGGTTTGTTACAACCCTTGCCTATTTCCGGTCAAAAATGGGAGAGTATCTCCATGGATTTCATCACGGGGCTGCCTCGGGCTCAAGGGAAGGATAGTATCTATGTGGTGGTGGACAGACTTATAAAGTTTGCTCATTTCTTCACCATCACCAGTTCTTTTACAGCAGCACAAGTTGTTGAAGTGTTCTTCTGGGAGGTGTTTAGATTACATGGGTTACCGAAGAACATTGTGAGTGATAGGGACAACAAGTTCCTAAGTGCTTTTTGGCAGAAGATTTTCAGATTGTGTGGTACTGTGCTCACTTCAAGCACCAGTTATCACCCTCAAACTGATGGGCAGAATGAGATAGCGAATAAGTGGTTGGAAGGTTATCTTAGAAACTATGTCTCAGAGCAGCAGAATACATGGGTGAGATGGCTTCACCTAGGGGAATATTGTTACAATTCCTCCTATCACATGTCCATCCGGATGTCACCATTCATGGCACTATATGGTTATGAAGCTCCTAGCTTCGCAGACTTGGTATTAGGTGATAGCAGAACCCCTCAGGCAAAGGATATGGTGTAGCAAAGTCAAGATATTCTGAGGATTTTGAGGGACAATCTCCAGCATGCGCAGAATCAGCAAAAGTTGTATGTTGATTAGCACCGAATTGAGCGCACCTTTGAGGTGGGCGACATGGTTTATTTGAGGCTCCAACCCTACAGATAGTCTACTCTCAAGAAGAGTGGGGTTGAGAAATTGAAGCCATGATTCTATGGGCCTTTCAGAGTCAGCAGTAGGGTTGGAGAAGTGGCTTATGAGTTGGAATTACTAGCAAGTAGCAGGATCCATAATGTATTTCATGTGTCTCGCCTTAAAAAGGCTCTGGGACATAATGTTGTTGCTTCAGCTGAGTTACCTCTGCTTGATGAGGAGGGAAAGTTGGTTTTGGTTCCTGAAGCTATCCTTGAATTCAGGGAATGATCTTTGAGGAGAAGAGTGATCAGGGAATACTTGATCAAATGGAAAAATCTACCAGCTGAGGATGCTACGTGGGAAAATGAGGAAATTTTACTGCATCCACCCTTACAGTTGCTTAAGGACAAGCAATTTTGGGGAGGGCAGACTGTAATGTCCCCTTCTCATTGACGACCTTCCAGTGGTCCATTAGCCTATTCCTGAGGCCTATAGGCTAGGTGGAATGAAGAATGAGGGTCCAGCATTGATGAAACAACGACTTACTATTTTTAGTAAGTCAGGGAATGGCCATTCTGGTGATACTGTCCTACTGAGCTCTCCATGCTTTGCCTCTAGACGTGAAGATCATGTTTTTCGGAGCATTAATTCTTGACTTACTATTTTTAGTAAGTGGCAATGTGGCATAATTCTATTTTTGTCAGTGGACAAGGTTCTTATTCTGCAGCAGTTTTGTGGTCGTCCTAGCTCAGTTTCATCCTAGTTTTGATAATAATCAGTACGGGAGTCATATGTGATATAATTAAATATTATTTCCTTATCCTAAGGTTTAATATTTAATTAATATGTTTAATTGCTACTGATTATCAAATTTGGGATTAATGTCTATATTTTTCCTCAGTTTTTGGCGAATTTCATGTTTATTAAAGAGATGTCGAAATATTTGAGAGAGGTATTATTTTTATGACTTCTCTAATATTTGCCAAAGTGTAACGTGGGTCCATGTCTTGGGCGTGGAGTTTGACTTGTGGGAAATGGTGCCACACTTGGGGTCCACATGTAGTGGAATGAAATGCAAATAAAAGGAGTTGAATTTGAAGGAATTTGCATTTGGGTTTGAGGTGTGTGAAGTTATAAATATGAGACTTGGGCTCCCATTTGCAGGATCTTGAAAAATTGTAATGTTATGTTGCCGGTTTGGCGACAGAACATGAGGCTTCGGAGTGCGTCTCCCTAGTGCTACCCGGTTTCATACTTGAAATATAGTACCTAGTTGTGCATCGTGTTCTGCTACATTCTTAGAGTTTGCTATAGACATTTTTGGTGAAAGTGATTCTGGAGACTTGTTGGTTTTGCCTGTGGCTGAAGCACATTTTCGATCACACCTTTATGCTGGAGTGACTGACGGTTATGGGTATTAGCTCTATCCTCCTTCCTAGCCATGGCGATACGTTGTGTGAGTTTTTAGCAATTTTAATTAAGCAATGAATTTCTTAGACAAAATCAAACTTCCTAGACATAGCGTGGGTTTTTGTACTTGCATTGGCATGCGTGCCAAATAAATATTGGGTTGTTTGGGTTGTAGTTTGGATTGGTTGTTGTTGTGAGTGATATATTATGGGTTTGGGAGTGATTTGAGTTGATTCAGGTGAAAAATGAGGGAGTTATGAGCATTTTGGTGTTTCCATAGGCTACTGATTTGTACTTTTAGCCTGCAGATTGGTTGTAATAGAAATTTATATTCTTGCTGTAGAAATTTGTATTACTCTTCTCATCTTATCTCTATTTTGTAAGGTTGTTTCAGTAGTACTGATCAACCATTCTTGTTGTTCTTATTTGTAATTCCCACGGCATAAGTGGAAGAGGCTGGCTTGCCGCCTTCTTGCTTTGTAATTCAGTTTATGTACTCAGTCCTCCCACTGAATAAGTGGTCGAGTGATAAGTTTAATACAATGGTCCTCCTGCTAAAATATGCGGTAGAGTGATAGCTTAATGTAATGTCCTCCCGCTGAAATATGCGGTAGAGTGATTGAGTTTCAGTTTCTTGTTATTTTCCCTTGGCTGGTTTACCACCAAGAGTTTGGTTTCTATCATGCTGGATAAGCAGAAGGGGCTGGCTTACTGCCTGACCATTGTAATTTTCAGGTTTTTTTATGGTGCTAATGATCCCCAGAACACCATATGCTCTCACCCTCCCAGATTGGGCTCTCGGTGAACAAAAGGTGGAAGGGTTACCTTTCAGCAGTTTGGATTATTTCTCTAACCTTAACGGGTTGTTGTGTTTGCTTGTAACTCTTACTGTTAAAATAAAATAAAATATTGGGATATTACAGCACATCAGCCGGATTCTTGTCGGTATGAATTTTATCTACATGAAACTTGCCTTCTTCGACCATATGGCGAACATAATGACTGTGAACATCAACATGTTTTGACCGAGGCTGAGATGTCTGATGTTTAGTCATAAAGATGACACTGCTATTATCACAATAATAAGCCAAATCTGATTGCTTCAAACCCAACTCGCTGAACAAGAGTTGCAACCGTACCATCTCTTTTGCTCCCTCAGAAAGAGCTATGTATTCAGCCTCCGCAGTCGATTGAGCAACTGTATGTTGCAATTTTGAAGCCCAACTAATCGCTGCCCCGATGAATGTGAGAGCATAACCTGAAGTATACTTTCTTTTCTCTAAATCTTCGACAAAAGCAGAATCAGTAAACCCTTGCAAAACTGCATTGTCATTCCCAAACCATAAGCAAAAATCAAAAGTACTCTTGAGATATCACAAGATATACTTGATCGCCTCCCAAAGTGATTTGCCCAGATTAGCCATAAATCTGCTCACCACTCCCACGACATGAGCAATGTCTGGACGAGTAGACACCATAGCGTACATAAGACTGTCAATTGCATATTTGTATGGAATTCTGTCCATAAACTCCTAATCTTCTTGTGTTTTTGGACACAATTGAGAAGATAACTGAAAATGAGAGGCTAAGGGTACGCAAACAGACTTAGCATCCGCCATACCAAATCTTTCCAATAATTTTTTAATGTAATCTTGCTGAGATCATTTGAGTTCTCTCTTTTTCCTATCCCAAAAAATAATCATTCCTAGAATCTTCTTTGCTGCCCCTAAATATTTCATGGCAAATTCCTTTGCTAAGTGAGTTTTAAGTTCACTCACAATCCTCATGCTTGTGCCGACCACTAGCATATCATCCACATAAAGGAGAAGTATGACAAATTCACCATTAGGAAGCCTTTTAAAGTAGATACAAGGATCAGACTCGCTGCGAGTAAACTTGTGATCAATCATGAATTTGTCAAATTTAAGATACCATTGGCGGGGGGTTTGCTTAAGCCCATACAAACTGTGTTTCAATCTGCAATAGAGGTGTTCTTGCCCCTTTTTAATGAACCCTTTTGGCCGATGCATAAATAGTTCCTCATCAAGATCGCCAAGGAGAAATGGCATCTTCACATCCAGTTGTTCAAGTTCAAGATCCCAGGCTACAACCAAGCCCAATACTACTCGAATGGTAGTCATTTTGACTACTGGCGAGAAAATTTCTTTGAAATTGAGGTCTTGCTGCTAAATGTATCCCTTTACAACTAGTCTTGCTCAAAATATTTTGCGACCACCGGCTTCATCTTTGAGTTTATAAACCCATTTATTTCTTAATGCCTTTCTGTCAGGTGGAAGTGGCACCAAATCCCATGTCTGATTTCGCAATAGTGCGTCCATTTCTTCACACATTGCAGCGTACCAGTTATCACAATCTGCAATTTTACAAGCTTCTTTGTATGTTGCAGGCTCTGTTTGATCGGAAATTAGCAAAGTAGGCTCAGCTTCTTCACAAAACAATAAATCATAGTCAGAGAACTTTGTAGGAGGTCGCCTCTGTCTAGTAGATTTCCTCAATTGATTCTCTGTTTGAGTAGTAGAATCATTCGATTTATGCAAATAAACATCACTCCCAGTGTTAATGTGCCTGGTAATGTCTCTGTTTTTTTTTTCTATCTGCAGGGTATTCGAAGTCCTATGGATTTTTGTCCATATTGTGTGAAGGCAGATCAGAAATGTCCCCCATGGTCTGCACGGGAGGATGATGCCCCTGTTGTGGGTTTGCAGAGGAGGTCGCTCTAGGATTGAGCTCGTGACCACGTGAATTTTGCTGGGAGAAGAGATCACATGAATGGTCTTCCACGAGACCATCACCATCAGCAGCAAAGGCCTGTGGTGGCAGTGAACCTGTGGGAAAAGAATCTCGGGGCAGGCGTGACAACCAATCTTCAAGTTGTGGAGAGTGCTCAGCAAACGGTGGTGAGTGCCCAGCCTCATGTAACCGCCTTCCTTGCAGTGAAAGACCACCGAGCCATGGAGTATGTGAGTTGGTGTTCTTGGAGAGGGCGGCAACATGGTAATGTGTAGGCATCGACACTACCTAGTTGAAGACATCTTTAACAGTCTTCCTGCAAGCTTATGATGGTTCTGAGGAAGGTTGAGAGGTGTTATCCAGTCCCTCTGTTCCACGGTGTTCTATTTCGAATGGCTGTGAACAGTCATGATAAACACTTTCTTCTTCATCATTCTCAGACTGAGAATTGTATTCAACTGTGGTAGATGTCATAGGGGCTCCCACTGAATGAGAGACTGGAAGCAGAGCGCTGGTAGTCAAATTTTGAAACAAAGACATAGGGACATATTCTTTCTCTGATTTATTTGAATCTTGTAGCACGGGGAAGGAAGTCTCATGGAAAATTACATCCCTACTGCGAACAATCTTCTTGTGAACTGGATCCCACAATCTGAACCCAAATTGCTCTTCGCCATACCCCACAAAAATACATTTCAACAACTTTGGATCCAATTTGGTTCGCTTCTCCTTGGGTATATGTGAGAAGGCTTCACATCCAAACACATGAAGATGTGAGTATGAAATCCTCTTCCCTTGCCATTCCTCTTCTGGAATACCAAAATCCAATTTAGATGAGGGACTTCGGTTGATTAAATACACTATCGTGCTACACGCTTTTGTCCAAAATTCCTTGCCTAAACCTGCATTTGACAACATACATCGTGCCTTTTCAAGAATTGTTCTATTCATCCTCTTGGCTGCACAGTTTTCTTGAGGAGTGAAAGGAACAACCTTGATTCTTCTAATCCCATTATCAACACAAAAATCATCAAATTCACGTGAACAAAATTCTCCACCATTATCGATTTGTAAACATTTAATCTTATGCCCAATTTGATTTTCAACTAAAGCCTTGAAAATTTTAAATTTTGAAAAGACTTCAGATTTCTTAGAAAGCATATAAATTTGTACTTTTCTTGTACAATCATCAAGAAAGGTTACAAAATAGTTGGCTCCTCCAATGGAGGTTACCTCGGTAGGCCCAAAAACATCCGAGGATACAAGCTCCAACGGTATTGTCTTTGTGTCACACCCACCTTTCAAAAAACTGACTCTCTTTTGTTTGCCATAAAGGCAATGTTCACAAAAGGCTAAGTCAGCAAGTTTGAGGCTTGGAAATTGATTTCTTGTATGCATAACATGGAGACCTTTCTTGCTAATGTGCCCAAGTCTTTGATGCCAAAGATCCACTTTGTTGTCCTCAATCACCATTGCAGCTCCCACTTCACCATGAGTCTTAAATATGTATAGACTACCCACTTTATTACCATTTTCAATCAGCATGGTACCATGAGTTACCTTGCATGAATCAGGAAGAAAATTTACATTAAGACCTTGATCAAAGAGCTGTCCAATGGATATCAAATTTCGCTTCAATTTTGGGACATGGCGAACATCTTTGAGCAACCATGTTTTACCACCTTCTAATGGCAGCAATACATCCCCTTTGCCTGTAATTTCACAAGCTTTGTTATCTCCTAAGAAAACATTTCCAAAATGACCTTCATGGTAGTTAATGAACGTTTCAAGACATGAGGTAGCATGATGGGAGGCACCGAAATCAAGCACTCATGAATCCGGAGTAGTGTTGGTTGTTGAAAGGATTAGTACACTATCATCTTTATCGTAGACTGTATTTACTTCGCTGTCCCGCACCCTCTCTTGCACCCTTTTGAAGTTTCTACAATCCTTCTTCACATGACCAGCTTTGCCACAAAACCAACATTCATCATTTTTGTTTCTAGACTTCGATCTCCTTGCTGATTTCGAAAGTCTATGGTAATTATTTTTGCCTCTATTATGACTTCTACCTCTATTTTCGGTGCTGACCACTGTTAAGGTTTCACCGAATGAAGGTTCATCATTCTTTCTTCTCAAATCCTCACTGAGAAGAGTAGTTGCTACATCATTAAAAACCAACTTATTTTTACCGGATATAGATTTGCTAACTGTTTTTACAACGCCATCCCAGCTGCTTGGCAAAGAACATAATAAAAGAATAGCCTTGCTCTCATCATCTTGTATCATCCCCACCGAAGTCGCTTGAGTAATCAATGTATTAAATTCATTAATATGGTTTTCCATAGCACAACCTTCTTTCATTTTCAGTTTGTACAAGTGCTTCATGATAAACACTTTATTTTCAGTTGATGCCATTTCATACATGGTTGTGAGTCTATCCTATACATCTTTTGTTGTTGCATCACTCGTGACATTGAAGAGAACATTGTTAGACAGCGAGAGAAAAATTGTCGCTCTTGCCTTCATGTCTAATTTTTCCCATTCTTCATCAGCCATCCCAGCTCGCTTCTTTGCTTTCCCTTCAAGCGCGAGTGGAAGGTCTTGCTTTATTAGCAAAGACTCCATTTGCACCTTCCATAACCCGAAGCTCCGGCCAGAGAACTTCTCTATCTTTGCTTCTTCCATGATTCTGGAATTTCAACCACCAAAATCTTAACAGCGATCTAACCTCGCTCTGATACCAATTATTAGGAAGAAGAAACGAATTTAAACAACAGAGAAAACAAAATTACAAACACACAACACAGACAAATGAGACACACAGATTTATCACGGTTCAGCAATTGCCTACGTCCACACTTGAAGCATGGGAATCAACAGATTAATAAGCAATCTGGTTTACACACATACACACCTGCAAGAAGCTCCAGAAAATCACTCTACAAATGAAATACAATCAACTCTTAAAGAGCTTGCAAGGAGAAGTTGAAGAGCCAAGAGTTTTGGCGGCAACATGAAGAAGTTCGTTGGACTTCACTTCCAACACTTTTCTCATTCAATTTCGTTTGATTTGATTATTAAAAATTACTTCTGAAAGTTGTTTTTTTAATTGACAGAAAAATGATCTGTCTTTGGATCCTAAATTTTATAGTTTTTAGTTCAAAGCAGAACCTTTTGCTTTGTTGCAGTCTTCTGAAATTAGTTTTTGAGTCATAGAAGAGAAAAAATGAACAGAAAATATTCTGTCAAACTTTTACGCCTCCGATTGGATGTCAGGTCTGTCATATTAGATCTCAAAATTATTTGTCTTGATTTTAATATTATGAATGATAGTTTCTGCAATGGTGAAAAATGGATACCTGTAATTTCCCCATTTGTTCTAAGATTTCCTTGTTCTACTTGTCCTAAGTGCAATGAGTAGTGTATACGGGGTACATTTCTGTGTAAAATTGTCAATTAACTACAGCCTTGCCTAAGCTTTACTCCATTCATCCCAAGGATCCATTTTGGATCTACATATTGTCCATTCCCTGACCAAGCTCAATTATTCAAGTGCCAAACCTGGTCTGGATTGGTAGACGCAGATTTGACCCTTAGATTATTAAATTCAATATTTAAAATGCTCATGCCAACTCCCTTCCTACTAGCTCTTACTTGTTGACTTAGTACAAAATGTGTAATTTGCATGCTAGGATATTAAAACTAATTCACTTTTTAACAACCAAGATTCAAGATCCATTTAGCGTCTATAGTTCTTTTCATTGCATTATTGCTTAGTGAGCATCATTGCATCATCAACTATCATCTTATTGAGGAGAATAATCCTTACATAGCAAACTCTAACTGTATTTATAGATACAACCAAGTTTAGACACATATTCAATTTTCAGCTATCTTACACATATACATATACATATGCATATACATATATGTATACATATACATATACATATAGTACATTGAGTATAACATGGGGTCCATCAAAAATGTCTATAGACTGCCTCAATGATGAAGTCTAATCTAGTCAGCCTTCCCTGTGTTCTTGAGTGCATTGTTCATGGCATGCACACAATATGGGGTCCACCTAATATGTCTATAGGTTGCCTCAATGAGTTTCCCTATTGCTCTACACACATGGGTTGCATCTATCGCTACATGGTCCACATTTTGTGCCCCAACCTCCTCAATAGCCTCCTTGAGGACCTGAAACTGAAAATCATCATCTTTGTGATGCCCTATACAATCAACTGCTCTAAGGAAGTATGGGCCCTTTGCACATGTGACCATGATGTTGATGAGTGGACGATGGCTAATCTCTGTCCACCCAGCCATAACTATGTTGCACTTAGATGCCACTCAACATGTCTTCATCTTCTCCATCAAAATATTGATCTTGGAATAGCTCTTATTCAAGATCGACGTCCTCAATTTCATCTCACTTGCTAGCACATATGATGGTCCTCCCTTCGCCATCATAGACATCATCTCCCTATAATAAGGAGATCGTGCAACATGAAATGGGATGCCATTGCCAAAGAAGAACCTACCAACAGACTCATCTATCTCATCTCTTAGTTGCACATTAAACATATCAGCTATGGGGTTACTTTGCGATGTCTGCAACTTGCATTTCCCTATCCCCTATCCTATCATGATTGGGGCATGGCACTAGAAGTGGAAGTGGATGGAGATCCAAACATCATTCCTCTCATTTGTGAGGCATGAGGAGAAGTATGTGGGGCATGCTGGCTTTGCTGAAGGGCTGCCCTAGCTGACAAAGTAGTAGGGACTAAAATATTTGTGTCGTCTGGAATGCCCCAAAGCTTGTTAAACTCAATTCAATACTGTATATTTTTAGCTTCCTTAAAAAAATTACAATGATCCACACCTTTTCCTATGCAAAAAAGTGTGCATTCACTCTAGTGATGCTACCCCACAAATGTTGCACTTCCACTTCTTTGTTCCCCCACTTGAACGTGATGTGCTTTTCACTCTTGAAGCAAACTGTGTGAGAGGAGATTTAGGATCATAAGCACCCATAGCATATTGTGCCAACAACTCTGAAGGGCAACCTGTACTAGTTGGTGCACTTGCCATGGAACTAGATTGGGCTCCAAGATCAGCCCCATGGTCACCCCCCTCATCCTTAGGTTCAAATTTTGAATCATGTTCACTATGAGAATGGATTTCCATCTCATCCTCACTCATGTCTTGGGAGCTCGTTGTGAAAGTGACGTTGCATTTCACAAAATAAAAATAAAAATAAAATCAGCCTAGTTTAGCAAATTGAAATACAAATCTGAAATTTCAATTTTGAAAACAAAATTTACAATTATAATTTTATATTATTTAAAAATAAAAATAAAAATAAAAATTTGAGATGAATAAGAAAAAAAAAACAAGTTTAAACAAACAAGAAAAATGAAAATCAGAAAATAAAACAAAAAAAACAAGAAAAACCCTACCTTGTGCTTGAAAATATCTCCAAAATGTGGTAGACTACTCTTCCTCCTCTTCTTGCTTCTTCTCACTCCTATCACACTTGCAATCACACTTTTCACTCCTTCAATTAGACTTCTACAAGTTTTTCCTTCTCTTTAGCTTGCTGGAAAGAAAATTAGTCTTTCAAAATGTGAGTGAAATCATCAAATATGATAGTTTTGTGTTGTTTTGGGGGAAGGGTGGGGCCCACATCAAATTAGGGTTACCCTCCAACCCCCAATAATCAAACTCTTTTTTTAAATTTTAATTTTTTTTGGCATTTGGCGTGGGGCAATGGGAAACGTCTAGACATCTCCCAGCCCTTCGAGAAACACCTAGGTGTCTCCCAAGGAGATGTGGAGGTGTGGAGACGTCTCCCAAGGAGACTTGGGGACGTCTCCATGTCTCCTTGGGAAATGTGGAGATGTTTCCCCATCTCTGACGGAGCACCGGTGGCAGTGGCGGGACGACGGGAGATGTCAGGTCCCCATTTCCCCATCCCAGAAATATTCTCGTCTCCAAAACGCGGCCCAAAAGGAGGGGAAACACGTTTTCGTGGAACACTGGTATTTGTGGAACATATTACTAATTTTCTTAATATACACATCATAGATGAAAAACAAGTTCAATACAATTGAACATCAAATTTCAGTATCATTAAAAATTGCATGCGTGCAATAGTTGAGTGAAGATTGCACATCTGCATGTGAACAACTGTATGAAGATTGCACATGAAGTGTGAGTAGTCTTGGCAAATCTGTGTGTGAACATTGCAAGAACTGAATGCCATTGTTGTCTTATGGTGCAAACTCGTCCAATGAAACTAGTTCTTGATTTGAAGTCAGCAAGCATTTGCAGTGGTAAGAAATGATTTCTCAATCACATTTGTGGGGAAAAATCGGTAAACCCTCCAAAACCGAAGATACAAATCATCATTTTTTGTGGAAAAAAAAAGGCTAAAAACCCTAAATATGAATAAAACCCTGAATCAATTTTTGAGGAAAAAATCGAACAAAACCCTGAAACGTAGCGTGACAAAACCCAAAATATCACATGGTAAAATATCATACATCATGTGGTAAAACGTTAGACATCATGCAGTAAAACATTAGACTTCACATGGTAAAACATCAGACATCATGCGGTAAAACATGAGACATCATGTGGTAAAACACCAGAAATCATCTGGCAAAACTTTGATTTTTCAAGAAAAAATCAAGCAAAACCCACCCATGTTTTTTTTTGCAGAAAAATCAGAAAACCCAACTGATGACAAAATCAAAAAGCATAGAAGGTTGATTCCTTCTTCTCTTCAGAATGCTCTGCAACTTGAGCCTTCACCTACTCCTGAGCCCTGTTGTGACCTAATCACACATCACCCCATCCCAGATGGGGACCCCCTACTTTTAGGCCCTCTTGGTCTTTCGGTCTTGGTTTTTCGGGTCTTTTTGTGACAATCTCATTGGTCTCTCTGAGTTTGCAAGTGAGTGGGGTTAGTTTGATCAAGCCTGCTTTTCGTTTGAGTAATTTTGGCTAAGTCTAGGGCTCGTTTTGTCAGTTTTAGGATTTTTTCCTTCAATCCTAGATTTTAGGGGTTTCCTTTTAGGGTTTTAAAAAATTGAAAGTTGCATTGGAGTCAAGACCCCTTAAGGAACTAACACGTGAAATTTGAGCGAAATTGGAGAGAAAGTTCCTATTTTTTGGTAATTTTACTGTATCTTGGAATATTCATTTTGCCAAAAATCAAAGTTACTATTTTTAGTAAGTTTCTATTTATAGTAAGTCATCCTACATCCTGTTTTGGGGTCTAACACTGGCGTCTGAAAAGTTTGCTTTGATAGGACCATTCAAGCAGGTGATTAAGATCGAGAAAGAATTCACAACTACTTCTAATTCCAGAAAGTCAAAAAGCAGGTATAATCGGTCAAAAATGGCTTTGTTTGTATCCATTCCTAAAGTGGAATGCTCAAAATGTTCTAAGTCAGGCAATATTTCTTCAATTCCACTTCAAATAGCAGTTCATTCAAAAATGATCAAATTGGAGGAGTCAAGGAAATCCTGAGGAAAATCTAAAATACTGAGGAATCCATGGCGATGTTGAAAATCCACCTTAGAAAGTCACAAGGTGCCAAAATAGAGTTTCCACGGATAACATGAAAAATGCAAAATTCCATGGCTAAGGCAAAATTGCACCCTACTCCCAGGTAGGTCGCCAAAATGAAGGATTTTTGGAAAACATTCAAATTACCAAATTCCTCTTCACCATAAAAATTCGACCCTGATCTTGAGTACGACGCTAAAGTGGGGGTAGCATGGAAAGAATGAAGAAAGTGAAATTCCTCCTCCACTTGTAAATTGCGCCCAAGCATTAGTCAAAGTGCCAAAACCTACTCAACAAGGAGAGTGAAAATTCTGAGATTCCTTGACATAGGCTAAAATGCGCCCTAGGTTGGAGGAAGGTGCCAAAGCAAGGGTGCCTTGGAATTCATAGAAAAATTTAAAATCCCTCCACCAATGCAAAATGACACCCAAGGATGAGACAAGGCGATAAACTTGATTACTCATGGAAAACTTTGAAAATTGTGAATTCTTTGGCCTTAGTAAAATTCTTCCCTACTCCTTAGGAAGGACGCCAAAATGGGTAGAGCATGGAGAATGTTAAAAATTAGGAATTCCTTAACTTAGGCAAAAATTCGCCCTAGCACTTTGGAGGGCGCCCAAAGTAAGGTAGCAAGAAAAATTTGGAAATTATTGAATTCCTTGACCAAAGGGAAATAACGCCCTAGGAAAGAAGAAGGCACCAAAGGGATATGATGAAGGAAAATGTTAAAAATCTTGAATTCCTCCCTTAATGCAGGATAGTGCCCAAAGTGTTAGGAGGGCACCAAACAGAGGTATCCATGGAGAGCATGGAAAAAATGAATTTCCTTCGTCAAAGTCAAAATTCTATGCCCAGTCAAGAAAATTGAAAATTCTTCCAAGGTTTGGAAATGATAAATTCCACCATACGAAATGAATTCCATGCTCAGGTTTGAAAACTCACAAAATTGTCTAAGGCATGAAAATCCAGGGGTCAGGAATGGAAGGAAAAACAAAAAAATCTCGTTGGGAAAATTTTTAAAATTTCCATTTTTACACACCAAATCTTATCAGAATTCAATTTTTTTTGTAGATTTGGTATCGTGACAGATTTCTCTCTCTACTAGACCCAGGTCCTAAATTTTAGAGAAATCTGTAAAAAATAGGAGATGGTGGAAAAGCGCGAAAAACTCCCCCTGGAACGGGAAAGTCAAGCTGGGATAATAAAACGGGTGAATCTTGAAGAATATTTCAATTTCCCTCCAAAATTTGAAAAGAATGGAAAGTTAGTGAGTTGGCAAGGAATATTCTAAGTATGACACATGACTTAGTGCATTAAGAGAATTTTCCAAATTTGAACACAACAACAAGGAAGTTTCCATGTGCATGCCGAGATAAATGGAAAGTATGATGCATAATGAATGCAATTACCAAAATTGATGCATCCTAACTTAGCAACATCATGATTTGAGAAATTCTATATAAGCATGGAGATACATTTCATTTCTCACGTGCGAGTTTCAAGCAAGAAGAGTTGGAGAAGAAGTAAAAGTCATACTTAGTGAATTTTTCATCATTTTCAAGAAGCTTTTCAGGATGGCGGAATCAAACAAGGCGGCTACCATCACCGAGCATGCACAGATAAAAGCATAGATGAAGGGATTTCTTCTGGTTTCCTAGATAAATTACAGGTGGAAGGAGATCAACGATACAAATTTGGGCACATTCAACCTAGCTGCCTTCAAGATCAGAATGTTTGGAACAACAGGTCATAATCCATCCCCAACATCTGTCATGTTTGTCAAAAGCGGAATTGTTGCGACAACTAGTTTTCCTCCTGCTATTCAATGTCCGGATTTGATTCTGGAATGTGCAAAGAATTACAATCCAGAGAGGAAGACAATTTCAACGTCATATGACATGGAAAACTACTGGCGACTTTGACTCCAAAGGAAATCACCGAGGCCTTCAGAATTCCTTCTCACTATTCCATGACATACAAGACCATTAGCGGAGCTCAAACAGTGTATGATGTGGGTCCTACCAGGTGTGCGGATATAATCAACAAACAGTGGTTACTAAATTCTAGGCCATATATCTCCAAAATGCCAAAGACTCTTACTATCTTCAAATTCAAATAAGAATACATGGACCTGATAAAGATGTTGAGCAAGATAATGGGATGTTCACATACTGTGAATTTTGAAACATGGATGCTCTTCTACATCGACAAGATCATGAATGCAAATGAGTTAGTAGATTGGGCTAGATTGATCAGCCATTACTTGCACAAACAACTGAGGGATTTGAAAGAAAGGAAGTCCCAATCCTTCATGATGAGCTCCTACGTGATTTATATTCTTGCAATAAGGGAAGGATTTGATGGTCTGCCAACAAATGGAATCATGGGTTGCGGACCAACATAAATGAAAGTGCACGTGTTATCTTCAACTTCATCTTCACAATGTTAGTTCTTACAAGTTGGCGAACATCACCTTCACTATGTACCTAAAAAGACTTATACAAAAAGAATTGCACACAAGGGTCTCACCACAAGCTAGGGCCCTGGTTCAGAAGTATGGAGCCACATTCTTACAGTTGGGTAAGTGCAAGAAGTTGTGTCCACTTTTTGGTCAAAAAGTGGAAGTTTTTTCCCCTTTTTTTCGATTTCATTCCATTTGACCTAAATATTTGAGGCACTTAAAGAATGAATATTGAAAAAATTCACTAATAGAAAATGTAGTGCTTGAAGTCTACTTTCCAAATATGTAATTTATTTTAATACCCAAATCTTTAAAATGAAGTTTGAATAGGCATTACTAAAACCTATAGTTTAAAAGTCACTTTTCAGGACCATACCATGCCCGTGTACGGCAATCATAATTTGACCTAAATGAAATTATTTTTATAAATCCTTTTGGGAAAAGATCTATAACTCACTCACCTTTGATGAGAATTTTTTTTTGTAATTTTTTTCTGCATATTTTGTTTTTTGTTAATTTTTTATTGGGCATAATCATTGTTTTGAAAAATTCTTGTGTATGACAAGCATAATTTGACCTAAACTTAACATTTTTTGGTTTTTTTTTTTTTTTTAAACTGTATAGAATTGTCTCTAGTTTGATGCCATATAATTTTTTTCAAAAAAGTTATTAAAAAACTAAAAAACCATGTTATTTCGAGTTTATAGACCTCTTTCACTAGTAATTATTTTAAAAATAAAAATATTGATCAATTTTTTAAAAAAATTATATATTTTGAATCTAGACAGTCATTATTTTATATGAAGATTGATTATTTGGCCTTCAAGTTGCGGGTCAAACCAGGTCCAAGCCAAAGGGTCGGCTCTCCAAGCCATTTCCCAAGCCAAAACTGAAGCTACAACTGAACCAAAGTTTGAAATTTTTAAAAACGAGATCCCGTTTCGTTTTATTAAATAATTTAAAAAAACATTTAGCAAACGGAAAAACGGGATCCCATTTCAAAAACAAAACGGGATCCCGTTTCCCTTTTTTTTAATTTTTTTTTTAAATAAACTATATATACATTTTTAAATTTTTTTTTTGAAAAAAAAACAAACTATATATACATGAAATATAACATTTAATTTTAAGTCACATTTCCATTTGTCTTTTTCCTTTCTTATGCTTTAAGTTATATTTCATGTATATATTGGCAGGATGTTTGAGAGTGGTTTCAGATCTCTAGGAGTTATAATACAGATTCTAGATTTTAGAAGTTCTTATAAATTGTGACGTAATAGGACTTATAATGTCATAATACAACCTATTAAGTCATAATGAGTCCCATTGTGACATAATACGACCTATTAAGTCATAATAGGTCCTATTATGACATAATATGACCTATTAAGTCATAATAGGTCCTATTATGTCATAAGACCCCTCAAAAGGACCTATTATGACATTATACCTCTTAATAGGAACTATTATGACTTAAGACCCCTTGGTAGGACTTATTATGTCATAATAGGTCCTATAATGTCATAAGACCCCTTAAGAGGACATTCCATGTCATAATAGGTCCTATTATGTCATAAGACCCCTTAAGAGGATGTGTTATGACATTATACCCCTTACTAGAACCTATTGAAGGGTATTATGTCATAATAAGACTGACTGTGACATAATGGGACCTATGATGACATAATAGGTCATATTATGTCATCATAGGTCCTATTATGACATCATAGGTCATATTATGTCATAAAATCCCTTAAGAGGACCTATTATGACTTTATACCCCTTAGTAGGACTTGTTAAGGGGTATTATATCATAACAAGACCTATTGTGACATAATAGGACCTATAATGTCATAATACGACCTATTATGTCATAATAGGTCTCATTGTGACATAATAGGTCCCTTTGTGTCATAATAGGTCCTATTATGTCATAATACCCCTTAAGAGGACCTATTATGACATTATACCTCTTACTAGGACCTATTGTGACATAAGACCCCTTAGTAGGACCTATTATGACATAATAGGATCGATTATCATATAATAGGACCTATTATGTCATATGGGTCCTATAATGTCATAAGACCCCTTAAGATAACCTGTCATGTCATAATTGGTCCTATTATGTTATAAGACCCCTTAAGAGGACCTATTATAACATTATTCCCCTTAGTAGGACTTGTTAAAAGGTATTATGTCATAAAAGGACCAATTATGACATAATAGGATCTATGATGATGTAATAGGTCCTATTATGTCATCGTAGGTCCTATTATGACATCATAGGTCATATTATGTCATAAAACCCCTTAAGAGGACCTATTATGACTTTATACCCCTTACTGGGACATGTTAAGGGGTATTATGTCATAATAGGACCTATTGCGACATAATGAGACCTATAATGTCATAATATGACCTATAATGTCATAATACGACCTATAATGTCATAATACGACCTATTATGTCATAATAGGTCCCATTGTGACATAATAGGTCCTATTATGACATAATACGACCTATTATGTCATAATATGACCTATTATGTCATAAGACCCCTTAAGAGGACCTATTATGACATAAGACCCCTTAGTAGGACTTATTATGACATATGTAGAGAAAGATAAGTTGGTTGGAAGAGAGAGATGGTATGTTTAGAGAGAGTTGAGGGGTATTATGTCATAACAGGACCTATTGTGACATAATAGGACCTATAATGTCATAATATGATCTATTACATTTAATAGGTCATGTTATGTCATAATAGGTCTTATTGTGACATAATACGACCTATTATGTCATAAGATCCCTTAAGAGGACCTATTATGGCATTATACCTCTTACTAGGACCTATTATGACATAAGACCCCTTAGTAGGACCTATTATGACATAATATGATCGATCATCACATAATAGGACCTATTATGTCATAATATGATTGATTATCACATAATAGGACCTATTATGTCATAATATGATCGATTATCACATAATAGGACCTATTATGTCATAATATGTCCTATTATGTCATAAGACCCCATAAGAGGATCTATTATGACATTATACCTCTTACTAGGACCTATTATGAAATAAGACGAACCTTAGTAGGACTTATTGTGATATAATATGGTTGATTATCACATAATAAGACCTATTATGTCATAATAGATCCTATAATGTCATAAGACCCACATAATAGGACCTATTATGTCATAAGACCCCTTAAGAGGACCTATTATGACATTATACCTCTTACTAGGACCTATTATGAAATAAGACAAACCTTAGTAGGACCTATTATGATATAATAGGGTTGATTATCACATAATAGGACCTATTATGTCATAATAGGTCCTATAATGTCGTAAGACCCCTTAAGAGGACCTATCATGTCATAATAGGTCCTATTATGTCATAAGACCCCTTAAGAGGACCTATTATGACATTATACCCCTTACTAGGACCTGTTAAAGGGTATTATGTCATAATAGGACTAATAATGACATAATAGGATCTATGATGATGTAATAGGTCCTATTATGTCATCATAGGTCATATTATGTCATAAAACCCCTTAAGAGGACCTATTATGACTTTATACCCCTTACTAGGACTTGTTAAGGGTATTATGTCATAATAAGACCTATTGTGACATAAGAGGACCTATAATGTCACAATGTGACCTATTATGACATTATAGGTCCTATTATGTCACAATGTGACCTATTATGACATAATAGGTTGTATTATGACATTATAGGTCCTCTTATGTCACAATAGGTCTTGTTATGACATAATACCCCTTAACTCTATCTAAAAGTACCATCTCTATTTCTCAACCAACTTATCTTTCTCTACATATGTCATAATAGGTCCTACTAAGGGGTCTTATGTCATAATAGGTCCTAGTAAGAGGTATAATGTCATAATAGGTCCTCTTAAGGGGTCTTGTGACATAATACATCCCATTGTGACATAATAGGTCCTATTATGACATAATATGACCTATTATGTCACAAGACCCCTTAAGAGGACCTATTATGACATTATACCTCTTACTAGGACCTATTATGACATAAGACCCCTTAGTAGGACCTATTATGACATATGTAGAGAAAGATATGTTGGTCGAGAGAGAGCGATGGTACTTTTAGAGAGAGTTGAGGGGTATTATGTCATAACATGACTTATTGTGACATAATAGGACCTATAATGTCATAATACGACCTATTATGTCATAATAGGTCACATTATGACATAATAGGACCTATAATGTCATAATACGACCTATTATGGCATAATAGATCACATTGTGACATAATAGGACCTATTGTGACATAATAGGTCCTATTGTGTCATAATAGGTCCTATTGTGTCATAATAAGTCCTATTGTGACATAATACGACCTATTATGTCACAATAGTGTCCTATTATGTCATAAGACCCCTTAAGAGTACCTGTTATGACATAAGACCCCTTAGTAGGATCTATTATGACATAATAAGATCGATTATCACATAATAGGACATAATAGGTCCTATAATGTCATAAGACCCCTTAAGAGGACCTATTATGACATTGTACCCCTTAGTAGGACCTGTTAAAGGGTATTATGTCATAATAGGACTAATAATAACATAATAAGATCTATGATGGTGTAATAGGTCCTATTATGTCATCATAGGTCCTATTATGACATCATAGGTCCTATTATGTCATCATAGGTCCTATTATGACATCATAGGTCATATTATGTCATAAAACCCCTTAAGAAGACCTATTATGACTTTATACCCCTTAATAGGACTTGTTAAGGGGTATTATGTCATAATAAGACCTATTGTGACATAATAGGACCTATAATGTCATAATGCGACCTATTATATCATAATAGGTCCCATTGTGACATAATAGGTCCTATTATGACATAATACGACCCATTATGACATAATAGGTCCTATTATGACATAATACGACCTATTATGACATAATAGGTCCTATTATGACATAATACGACCTATTATGACATAATAGGTCCTATTATGACATAATACGACCTATTATGACATAATAGGTCCTCTTATTGGACATAATAGGTCCTATAATGTCATAAGACCCCTTAAGAGGACCTATTATGACATTGTACCCCTTAGTAGGACCTGTTAAAGGGTATTATGTCATAATAGGACTAATAATGACATAATAAGATCTATGATGGTGTAATAGGTCCTATTATGACATCATAGGTCCTATTATGTCATCATAGGTCCTATTATGACATCATAGGTCATATTATGTCATAAAACCCCTTAAGAAGACCTATTATGACTTTATACCCCTTAATAGGACTTGTTAAGGGGTATTATGTCATAATAAGACCTATTGTGACATAATAGGACCTATAATGTCATAATGCGGCCTATTATATCATAATAGGTCCCATTGTGACATAATAGGTCCTATTATGACATAATACGACCTATTATGACATAATACGACCTATTATGACATAATACGACCTATTATGACATAATAGGTCCTCTTATGTCATAAGATCCCTTAAGAGGATCTATTAAGACATTATACCTCTTACTAGGACCGATTATGACATAAGACCCCTTAGTAGGACCTATTATGACATATGTAGAGAAAGATAAGTTGGTTGGGAGAGAGAGATGGTACGTTAAGAGAGAGGTAGAGATGTGTATTTAGAGAAATATAGGTAGGTAGGGGGTAAGGGGAGGTGTATAGAGATAGCTAAGATAAAGAGTAAAGAGTTAAGGACGTGAAAGAGAGGTAGAGACATAGTTTTAGATTTTGGGAGAGAGGGGACAAAGTGAGATAGAAAGGGAAAAAAAGACAAAGAGAAATGTGACTTATATATAAATTTTATATTTCATGTATATATAACTTGTAATTTCTATAAATAAAAAAAATTAAAAATTAGAAAAAAATTAGGGGGCGGGATCCCATTTTGTTTTTGAAACGGGATCTCGTTTTAGAAGGAGATCCTGTTTTGTTTTTGAAACGGGATCTCGTTTCTTAGATCTAGGCTCGGGATCCCGAAGCTA
This sequence comes from Cryptomeria japonica, assembly GCF_030272615.1. Classification (NCBI taxonomy): domain Eukaryota; kingdom Viridiplantae; phylum Streptophyta; class Pinopsida; order Cupressales; family Cupressaceae; genus Cryptomeria; species Cryptomeria japonica. Next base: position 372,896,975 of record NC_081406.1, on the reverse strand, counting down.
AACGGGATCCCGTTTCAAATTTTGGCTCGGGATCCCGATGTGAAACGGGATCCCATTTCGTTTCTCATGCGCTCCGTGAGATTTGCCATTTTTTTCCAAGTGTAAAACTTCCACACTAAGTGGACATAACTTTGTGCACTTACCCTTTTCTTGATTTTAATTTTAATACAAAATAGCTTCATAAGCTTTGCCTCCTCGTTGAAATTAGAAATCTCACCAACAATAAATTAATTTTTTGTTTACCACATGAGATTTTATCATCAAAATCATAATCACCAGTAATTTCCTTGCCTTTGTTCACAAAGGTTGGATTAGTATCCTTCATCCATGAAGGTGCAAGATCCCAGAACAAATTCTAATACATCTCTTTCAAGTGACCATCCTTATCATTATGTAAACAATTGAACTCACCTTCATCTTTTCCCATATCCTTCTTTTGGACTAAAATTTTAGCCTTCTTTTAGGACTTTCCATGATCCTTGTAATTGTTTTCGCTTTCACCTTGTTATCCCTAATTTTCCTTGCTTCTTATTTAAATGAGATTTAATCTTTTCTATCTCAAGATATGTGCTTGGTCCATGCCCCACCAATATATAGGAGATTTTCCATTTTGCAACCCCTTGAGGTGCCTAAACAATCATTTAATGTACTTTATCAACACTTTTATATCCAAGACATCCTTCCCTCATGAATAATATACTTCTAAAATGTGCTTGTGTATTCTTGTACATTTTTTGTTACCTTTGTGTGATAGTGGGAAAATTAGGGTTTCACCAATTAAGATAATATAACCACAAATCTTGCCAAGGGACCAAAACATTAAAAGAGGGAGGTGATTTCAATAGATCTAGCCATAATTTAATTAAGAAGAGGGTTGAAACCTTAAGTAAATTCACCAAATTGTTGTCTCCCTCTTTTGAGTTGAAGTTTGGATGTAAATTGTGAAATTAGGGTAAAACAATGGACAATTGAAATGAAATAGTAATAATAGACTGCTATAGATATCAAATGGAGCCACAAACATGGATTTGAGCAGAGGAATAAGATTATAACCTATTCTTGAAAGTTCAGATTAGATTGTTGGGATCAGGATGGTAGATCACCCTAGTCTTGTAACTCTGAGATAAGAAAGTAGGGTCTTTTCTGGATCAAGCAAACACAATGAATCCACTATTGAAAGCTCAAGCAAATTTGTGCAAATCGGGATGGTAGGTCGCCATGTTCCTCCATTTTTTCCTCCATCAAAATCTGAACATGTTCATCATCATAAATTCTATCAAAATCTTCAGCTATAGCTCTTGACTCAACTCCTTGCACACGTAAAGAGAAAACAATGGGTTGTCGATAGGGGTTTGCCTTAGGTCAAATCATGATTTAAGAATTTTCTTGAAATTGAAATGATAATTTTAATGGGAATTGCAGCAAGATACTTTCCTTTTGAGGGAAAGACTATATTTGAAATTGAATGCTTGTAATTGAAAAATATACCTTGATGAAGCTTGCTTGAATCCTCATGCAAGGATTTTAGGATGTCTTGTAGAATGTCTCCATAGAAGGTTGATCATACATGCCATCTTGAATGCTTGACCTTGACTTCACTTGTTCTCCAATGCTTGATTGATTGCTCACTTTAATTGAATTTGCTAGATTGCAATCAAGATCTTGATTTAGGTTCTTGGAATTCAAATGAGAGGGGTAGACCTCCTTTTATACCTAATTGTTTGAAAACTATTTGAATTTTGGAGTAGGCCAACACGCGATCCAAATTATTTTTCACTTGATGTGACCTTTGTGAGGAACAAATTTGGGTCCTGATTGAGGACACTAGGGTGTTGTGGCGCCATGGGCCTAAGAATCAAGACTCGGTTTTGGAGCAGAGACAAGAGAGAAGGTGAAAATGTAGATTTGTGAAGGGCATGATAAAAATCAAACCAAGCATAGAATATCAAAAGATAAAATGCCACAGTGAGGTCTAAGTGAAGCCAAAATTATACGCGAATACAATTTCTGACACTACATTTATCCCCCACTTTAGCGGGAGTATGAGACCAAACCCATACTCATGGTAAAGTACAAAGTCACATTGAAAAACTTTCACCAAGATACCAAAGAGACAAGACACACCAAGCCCCCAAGGAATTTAGAATCACATTACTCTAATGTCAATACAAAAGGGACAACACATGAAAGGGACAAAGAGAGCATGACTATACTAGCCTAGTAAGATTTGCTTACTATGAGTCATGAAAAGAAAATATCAAATTATAAAGAAAAAGGCTCAGTTTCCAAAGTAACTTGAATATTGAAAACACATCATGGTGTGTGTATAAAGTGTAACACTAAGTGGAGCATATTCCCCCACATTAAAGTTATTGCATACACCTTATAGAGAGCAATAACTTTTAGGTAGCATGCATCCAAAAAAAAGCATGTTACCACAATGAGATGTCCCCAAGAAAGGACAAATCAAAGGATGATGGTCACAAAACATATAGGAAAAAACACATAAAGGATCCACTAACTCTGGGGTTAGTATGCATTTATGATAAATAATATATATAAAAAATAATTGTATTGAATTGACCTCAACCCCCAAAGGTGGTGGAATTACAAACACAATGGAAGAAGAGAACAAGAGATAACAAACAAATGTATTTTTGAGTCAACATGAAAGAGACCAAAAAGAGATCTCAATGCTTTGCATTGTCCCCAAGTAGACAACACAAGAGCACATTTACGGACAATAGCAAATGTATGACCTACATATATACAACATATAGAAGCATTGGAATACAAATAGAGAAATGCCACAATTGATTCAACCTCCTCATTACCTTGCACTAACAGAGTAACAAGGGTCATCCAAAGATAACCTAATGTAAAACAAAAACATATCAAGCAACACATTATGGGGGAAGCACATTACAAACGAGAAAACTCACAAAAGAGAACCCACAACATGAATGAAGCTAGTCAAGTAAAACATCCACCTCCCAATCTTTCTTAGCATCATTTATGGATGATGGAAAAGATGCAAGAGGAGCCACATCGATCATAGTATATGGAGCTACTGTAACTTCCATACAAGGACCATGCTCTAATGAAGAATCACTTTGTTTGTCACTAGGAGCTAGGGTTAATGCTTTTCAAAACTGTGAAGATAACTCATTATTATCTCAACAAACTCATACATATCATCGGAGTCATTAGGATCATAAATGTTAGCATGAACAACATCATTATAATCATCTAAATTAATAAAAATAGGATCTTTTAACATGAAAATAAGTTGAACCATCATTTTTAACTTAGGTGATTTCAGTTGAACTTCCTCCCTAGGGTCAGGCAAAGGTTGGACAAATGGGACCAGGTCAACATTTGGTGTCTTCAGGGAGGAAATGGTTTGGTAAGAATAGGTTGAGAGATAGAGGATGATGTTGAATGATTTCCTTCATAGAACCTAGTAGGTGGGTTGAGGCATTTAGAGGAGGAATAGGAGTAGGAAGAATGTCAGGTCCATTCAGAGGAGGAGGAACATCCATGGGTATAGGGTCTCTAGGTTTACTTAAGGCCTTTAACATCTCGTTTTTACATTTTTGAAAAGAAATGAAAACTATGTGACCAATTCAATTCTTTCAGAGCTTAGGTTGTTTAGGCCAAAAGTAATGAAGAGTGAAATTTCCACACTTTAGTGTGGGTTGGTAAAGGCTATCATTTACAATTATAATAATGCCATTATGAGGGAATTTTTTTTTTAAATGAATTGGAAAAGGGATGGCTTTCAAGTAAGAGAGCCAAGGATGTCCCAAATTCACATGAAATTGATCTAATGTAGGAATAATAGCAAAGGTGGCATCTAAGCACTTAGTAACAACCTCAACGAGAGGAGTAATGGAACCAATAGTAGGGCAAGAGAAACCATCATACACCTTAACCATAACATCAGATTTATCATAAGTTACTTGAAATAATTGCTGTATAGAAAGATGTTCTTTAGTAATCAAATTTACCATACATATTGGATCAATGAGCACCCCTCATAAGAGTTTGTCTTTGATCTTCATAGTAATATATAATAAGCCATTAGGTACAGCAATAGCTTCACTAGGATGAAATGTAATGCACAAGTATTTTGTAGGTTGAGGTTTGTCAACAAGTTTCACAACATTATTAAATTTTATACCAAGGTCATTAGGAGAAAAGGTAAGTGGCTCAAACTCAACAACATAGAAATGGGAAGGCAACAAATTAGTGAAAACTTGGAGGTTTTGGTTAGGAGGAGATACGAACTTATTTCCTTTGTCATTCATACTAGCTAAATATATAGTATTGTTATCAATAAAGTATTGAATCTTGTTTCTCAATTGGTAACATTTCTTAGTATCGTGACCTGGTTGACTGTGATATTGACAAAAAGCTTTAGGATCATGGGAAACTAGAAATGGTATAGAATGGTCAATTGGTTTGTTGTGATGAAGTTGCAACACATTAGCATTCATCAACTTTAATGTTAAACTATACAAAGACTCAAAAAGAGGAGTTAATTATTTTCTAAAGTATTTGGATAAAGGGGCCACACTTGATGTTGTGGGTGCCACTTGAGTGTTGGTGTTGTAATTTATTTTGATGAAACCTTTATTTTGTTTGAACTTCATAAATGACTGTTGTGCACTCTCATTCTTATCAACTAGAGCTATTGAAGTGGATGATTCAAATCGACTCACTTGAAGCTGATAATTATGATGCAGTAATTGCGTAAAAGAAGTAAACTTAGAAAATAGAGTTTTTTTTAAATATATTTTTATAAATTAGGAATAAAAATTATTTGAACATGATCAAGCATAGGATAAGCAATTTGTGTATGGATATGTTTGTATATACCAATAAAATTAGTCACTTTTTCTTTAACTCCTTGCATACAATAAATCAAACCAGTAGAAGTAATCTTAAGACCAATGTTATTTTGAAATTGTTGAATGAAAGCATTAGCCAATTGCTGAAAAGGAGTAATAGACTAAGGAGACAAAGAGAAATACCATTGCAAGGCTTTATCTCTAAAGGTTTGAGTAAATAGTTTTGTCATGTCTTTGATCATGAAATAAATCACCACACAAAGTTTTGAAATGTCTTCACGTGAGTCAAGGGGTCACCTTTTTCATTGTATAACTCCAATTGTGGAATTTTAATATGCTTAGGAGGAACTAAATAAACAATATTGTCGGATAATGACCTCATTATATCAAATGTAAGAATATTGAACTTGGATTGAGTTATGGAATCTAATTGCTGTTGTAAGGATGTAATAGTTTGAGCTAAGTTATTGATATTTTCTTCTGTGGATGGATTGAAATTGGACATATTGGATTGCGATGGAGGAGTAACATTGTTGTAGGTAGGTGGAGGTTGAGAGTAAGGAGGGGGAATAACATGGTATGTTGGTTTTGGGAGATGGTTGTGAAAGAAATGGAAGACTCACAAAAGGAGGTATATAAGAATATTGTTTAATAGGAATTCCCCCATGACTAACATATGTAAGATTAACAATTTGTGTTGAAGTATTCATGGTAGAAGATGTGAATGTAAGCACACCAGGGAAATATGTAGGCATATGAATGGAATGATTAAATTGAATAGGACTTGATAGTAATCAAGGACTTCAACATAATTTTTTATTGGCATGATATTAGTATCAACAATATGAGAAAGACCACACAACAAATCCACACCTATCTTATCACTTTGCACCATTCTTTTGAATCCTTCAATCAAGGGGATTGTCTCACTATCTGGGTATTGTTGACCCATCCATTATTAAAGATTTTCAAACTCATTATCAATCTTCTCCAAATGGTCAATAGTAACCTTACTTAGTGATTCATCCACATCATGAGAAGTATGAGGTGAATGGGGATATGTGATGTCATTTGTTGGATTAGAGGAAGCCCCAACATTTACATGGAATAAGTTATCCAAATGAGGCTCCATATCCTTAGTATTTAAACTTTGGGAAGTCCCAAGTCTATAACTTCTTCTCATTGAATATTGTATGTAGGACTAAGGGTACTGAAACTCGTGCACAAAGGAGATTAATTGAAGGCAAAGATTGTCAACTATGATTAAACAATGCAATTTCTTTATAAAATGATTGTTTAGTCAACAAATTAAACAATGTGAATTCTAAATTTGAACACTAGATGCATCTAAATATGAACATGACATGTTATAACAATTAGATTAAAAAATACAATTGAATAATTATGCAACCCACAAGTCAAATTTAGAAGAATAAATTAGGGTTTTTATGAAATTAACCTCTAAATTTATGCAATTCAATGATCTATGAGTGCAAATTTGAATGTTAAAGTGCATACAAATTAAATTAGAGACATTAAATCAGAAATAAGCATGAAGCAAGTTGGGATCACAAAAATATGATGGTGGGAAAATTAGGGTTTTATCAATTAAGATAATAAAACCACTAATCTTACCAAGGGACCAACACATTAAAAGAGGGGTGTGAATTCAATAGATATAGTCACAATTCAATCAAGGGGACTAAAACACTAATTAAATTCACCAATTTGTTGTCTCCCTGTTTTGAGTTGAAGTTTGGATGTAAATAATGAAATTAGGGTAAAACAATGGACTATTGAAATGAAACAATAATAACAAACTGCTATAGATATCTGATAGAGCGACAAACAAAGCCATAGATAGGGATCTCTGCAGAGGAATAAGATTAGAGCTGGTTCCTAAAAGTTTGGGTTGAATTGTTGATATCGGGATGGTAGGTCACCCTAGTCTTGTAATTTTGAGACAAGCAAGCAGGGTCTTTTTCGGATCAGGGAGATGCATTGAATCCAATATCGAAAGCTCAAGAAGAGCGGTCGCCCTGGCCCTTCACTTTCTGCTCCGTCAAAATCCGAACCTATTTGTCATCATCAACTCTATCAAAATCTTCAACACAACTCCCGAGTCAACTCCCTACACACATAAACAAAAGAAAAGGGGTTGTGGATAGGGGTTTGCCTTAGGTCAAACCCCACTTTAGGAATTAACCTTGAAATTGAAATGATAATTGTAATGAAAATTGTAGCAAGATACTTTCCTTTTGAGGAAAAGGCTAGATTTGAAATTGAATGCTTGTAATTGAAAAGTATACCTTGATGAAGCTTGCTTGAATCCTCATGCAAGGGTTTTAGGATGTCTTGTAGAATGTCTTCATAGAAGGTTGATCATGGATGCTATCTTGAATGCTCGAACTTGACTTCACTTCTCTCATGCTTGATGAATGCTTGATTGCTTGCTCACTTGAGCTGAATTTGCTAGAGTGTAATTAGGATCTTGATTTAGGTTCTTAGATTTCAAATGAGAGGGATATACTTTTGCTTATACCTAATTGTTTGAAAACTATTTGATTTTTTGGGGTAGGCCAACACAGGATCTAAATTCCTGCTTACTTGATATAACCATTATGATGACCAAATTTGGATCCTAATTGAGAGGACCAAGGTGCTGTGTGTAATGCACCTCTAGGCCGGCTACAAATAAGGAGGTATTGTGTCTTATATCTTTCCAATAATGTTATCAATAGATATATTTGATATCTAATGTTAATCTACATAGTCAGGAACATGAATAATTGAGTTTAATTTAAATTAATTATTACTTATGCGTAATTAATACTTGATGTCTATGTCTCTATGTATAAAGATATTAAGGGGGGTAGATTAATACATAATCATTTGGTTAATACATTAATATTAAGTGACAAATTAATTAATTAATAATAATGCTTTTTTAATTGAATTAAATAAAAGCTTTATTATTAATTAATTGAGTTATATTTTAATATGTTGGTGGAATTTAATTATTAATTCTTTATAAGCTTTGTTTAGTGTTGAGATTTATTTAATTAATTATTATCACTTGTTGCTAATAAATAATTGATTTATATGTATAAGAACTAAGATATTAAGTGGTAATAATACCTTGTTAAATTATTAATAAATTAATACTAAAGTTGAAAATTAATTAATAAATAAAACGTGCTTGTATTATTAAAGTAAATAAAAAACTTGATTTATTAATTAGAATCATATTTTATTATTTAATAAATTAAATGATTTTTAGTTTCATATTAAATTTTTTTAATTAAACGTTATTGAGGAAGTTGTGTTTTGGTCTTCTGTGTGTGAGAGTGAATTAGAAAATTTTCATTTCCTTGATGAGTTTTGGAAAAACCCTTTATATTCTGAAAATTTCTAGAATGAAGGGTTGGCTCTTTGTTGTTTCTTTTGTTTGGATTTTGGGAAGAGTTCTCGAAAGAAAATTTTCATAAAGGATGGGATTTTGGAGTTGGAGTTTTGATTGCTGTGTGTTTGGAATTTGGAGGCTTCTTTTGGAGATTCATATCTAGGAATGCGAATTAAGGTAGGGATTTAAATACCCGTGTTTGTAAATTTCTGTAAAGAATACATGGAATTTTAATTTGGTTAATTTGTTTCTCTGAAAATCTTCTGTTAAAAGAAAAGAAAGTAAATAAATTAAATTGTTTTTTTTTTAGATTTTGAGTGAGTTAGCATTTTTATTGTTTATGTTCGGATTATCAAATGAACCCATCATGTGGATTCGCATGCATGGATCCATTCAATAATTTGAATGAGTACCTATGAATTTGGTTACAATAAGTAATAAATGTTTTGAGTGGAGTCTTTTGGGTTACATTTAAATAAAATTAAATTTTGAATTTAAATTGGTTCAGAAGTAATTTTATTATGAAATTTTGTTTTGAATCTGGCAATGGGGTTCTCTATATGAATTGTTATCTTTGGAAGGAAGTTCTTTTAAATTTTTTAATTAATTTCTCAATTTGTTGTTGGTAATTTTTTTTGTTTATGAATGATAATTTCATATTTAATAAATTTAAACTATAGAATTTATTAAATTAATTATACTCCTATTTACTTCAACGAATTTCCTTTAAAATTATGAATTCAATGGATTATATTAACCGTGTTATCCAAAATAATTACATTGAAAATAAGTGGAATAAATAGTTATTTAATAATGGAATCATTTCTTAATTAATTTAATGAATAAGTTTAAACAAATAATTTTTATTCTATTTTTATGGAGCAAAATCATCCTATAATATGGATGTGATTCCATGTCATTTTTAAATTATTTTATAATATAAATTTTGATTACATCTCCTTTCTATATATAAATTTTCAAACAAGGCTATCTTATATTAAAAAAAAAAATTAAAAAAAATAGAAAGATTTTATTTTCATTTGTTAACTATTTCTTATGATAAGATGAATTGAATTTTTTTATTCTAATTTTATAAAATAAAAATCACATCAAATATAGAAATAATTCTATTGTCACTTCATGGTTATATTATAAAATAAAATAAATATTCATTCTACTATTTTGAAGCAAAAAATCACATTGTAATATATGAAATGAATTTCACTTGCAAACAATTTCATAGGATAAGCGGTAATAAATATTTATTCTAATATTATTTTAATGTTTATTTTTAACTATTTGGGATTAATCAAAATTAATTATTTGGTTTTAAGAAATTTAGATATATGTAATTGGATTCTTGAAATTAAATTATTTTATATTTAATTTAGTTTTAATGAAATATATATATATATATGTTTAATTTGGATTAATAAAATGAAATTATATTATATTAGATTTGGAATAAATGAAATTAAATTATTTAGGATTTTTAAATAAAATAAAATAATAAATTCTTGAGGAGTATATTGGTGATGCATAATTCATAATTTTAGATTATGGTGCTTGGATTAGTATTTAGAGTTTATTTCCTTCTCCTAACCGAGACCAGTGTGGAAGTGTGTATGTATTTACTCGGTAGAGAATTTTTGTTATCCTTATGCATTGATTAGTTGGATTATTAATAGATTGATTTTATTATTACTAAACTTAATAATACCTTTAGATAATAGAAATTCTATGTCTATAGATGAGGTTTTGTTAGTTTCATTTATAGTTGTTATGGTTCTCTTGTTTGTAGAAGAGTAAATTGCAGTTAAGGACTTTCAATGTTAGGGAAAATGTGTATATCTGGTTAATCTCATTAAATGGGTGGATGTTAAATTTAGAAATTGATCTAGAAGAATCCTTGTTGATTTATTGTGTGTTAGTAGCGAGTAAAGTGTGTTTTGTATTAGGTGAATCTTGTACTTGAATTCCATTTGGGTTGAGGTAGTTAGTTGAGTATGTAAACCTTTTAATTATAGACATGCTACCTTTAGTTTAGCATTAAGTAATGCTTGTCCTTAAGAGGCAAAGAGTGGATAGGAAACAAGAGGAAGAGTTGTAATTCTATATGTTAGTGGTTATCCTTTAAAAGCAATAGCTATCCCAAATATATTCTTATATAAAAATATTATATTGAATTTAGATTCATTTATGTGGAATTAGGTGTGAGTATTTTAGTGATGCATTTATTTGGTTTTAATCTAGTTCAAAATGCCAGATGTAAATTATAACTAGCACTTTAAATATTCTTAATGCTCCAAGGTATCATATTGGTCTATATTGGTGTCGAAGTCAGTGTTTTGGGATCCTTGGTGTAGTGTTGTAGGGAAACTGTTATAAAATAACCTTTATATCAGGTTATCTAGGACTTTGTCTCTGTTTCACCTAAGTGGGTGGCAATCGACGAGAGAACTGTCTGGGGTAGGAGACCTTAGAAAGGGTTGTGTACCCGCTTTTGTTATGTCTTTTTAAGTCGATCTAAGAAGTCTTTGCATATTCACGTAGGCAAGACCATCTGTGATGAGCCCCCAAGACTGTATGTCTAGCCCTTAGGTCTATCTCTTCCGAGTTGTCTAGTCTTGTTACTCTTCCTAGGTTATATGTCTACCCCTGTGAGTTCAATGGTAGATGTTTGATCCAATTTAAGTCCTTGTTTGCTTTATCCTGTTAAACATATATCTAACATTTGATAGATCTAATGTGTGCATCTAGTGGTGTAGGTTTGTATGCAGGAATGTGCGGTAGGACATAACATGGGTTGTGTCGGGAAGAGAAATCTCAGGTATGAGGTGACAAGTTTGTTAGTTGAAGTGTTGCTTAATTCAGAATTCATTATGTTACTGTGTGTATGGTCATAATCTTTTAGTAATGTTACAATATGTGAATGTTTAAAAAAAAAAAATCACTTTTTAGTGATGTTCACTTGTGTAAAAGTGGGCATTACATCATGGTGTCATGGTCTTGAGAATTAGGAATCAAATTTGGGGTAGAGATAGGAGAGAAGGTGAAAATGCAAATTTGTGAAGGGTGTGAGAAGAATCAAAGTAGGCATCGGGCATCAAAAGATGGAATTCCATGGCGAGGTCTAGGTGAGAATGAAATTGTATGCAAATACAATTTACAATGCTACACTTTTCTAGATGCATTACTACTAAATCACACACTCCTTGTGGTGAATGTGATCGAATTGCTTCTTGATAAATGATTTAAGGTCACCCCATTTGGAAATTGGTACAAATTTAATATGTTTTAAGGATAATACAAAACTTTCATTCTATGTTAACATGCGATCAACAAGTTTGAGCATTGAAAATGACATTTTTTGATGCGAATGAAGGAATATACCTCAATATGTAATCTCCATTCATCTAGATTATCCTCATTTATTTCTCTATCATATGGACGAATGTGAATATTTTCTCGAGTCTAAACGAAGCTACCTTTTGATGCGTCTCTCTCTATTTTAGTTCAAATATTTATAGCTTTATTTCCTCTTTATGAGTTTTTTCTATACCCAACCTCTCCATTATGGAAAGAAATAAGGATTCTAGTCTATTTGTTCTCATTGCATTGCATATTCGTGCTACTTCATCTTTAATATTCTTGAATATCACTTCATTATCCTTCTCCTTTCTTGCCATAGCTATTCTTTTCCTTATCGAAGTTCTAAATCCAATTTCTATTTCATAAGGTTCAAGTTTGTCATTTGCACTTCATCTAGTGAATAAAAACATAGTCATAATCCTCTTTTCATTGATCATTTTTTATTTAATCCCATTTTATCTATGAAGAGTTGTTAAAGCTATCCATCAAATCTCTTAAATAATTCATGTCACCGTGCCCTTCTTAACAGAAGAAAACACTCAATATTTTCATTTCAAGTTGTAAAAACACATATAATGAACTAATCATACTTAAGATGAAGTAGCACAATAGAAACATGTAAAAACATGATTCAAACCACCAAGAAAATAAAAGACACCACACTTGTATATTTGTATAGACCCTTAAAGGGGAGAAAAATCTAGAAAGAGTGCATTCTCATCTCTTGTGCCACTATACAGATGTATTTACAAGTGTTACATCACCCATCATTATATTGAAACTTACAAAACACAAATATGTAGCCCCTCCTCACTTTTTTTTCCACGAACTATGAGAAAGTTCCTTGTCAATTTCTAAGAAAATCCATTCCATGAGCATAGCTAGATATGTTTTCAAAGAGCAAACGCTTGCACATTCATGAAATAATTTCATATAGAAATATCTCAATCTCCCATAGCCATAAAAAAATTAAAAGAGATCCATTTAAATTATTTAAACGTTAAATCTACAAATTGTAGCCTCTGTCTATATGAAATAAGTTTGTTGTTTTACTAGAATGTTTCTCATGAAGATTTTGTCATGGTGAGCATTATGTTTGTCACCTATATAAGTGATACACTTACCATTCTCATTTTTCCTATTACCTCCAACATTAACAAATTGAATTGAAGCCTTTAGAGATATTCTAGACCATCCCTTACACTTTCTAAACCACTTTTCCAACTAACATGCACTTTGTATCATTTGATTTGGTTAAAAAGAGTTCTCCCAAGTCAAACATTGAATAATGACATCCACCATGACTCGTATAGTTCAATGTAGTTCAATCCAATTTATAAATTAATATCTATCTCATTATATTTTGATGTATATGTTGTATATGTACTAGATTGGAGTTTGGTGAAGTGTATAAACAACTATGTCATTTAACTAATCCGTTACTTTTATGTTTTTGGACATAATCGTGACAACTATGCTATTATTCTTTGTCACACTCACAACTTATTTTTAGTTGCATCCTAAATACTCAAAACTTATAAATTTTGGTTTACTAGCAATAGATATCTAAAATGAGGAATGTAATCTTGATGAACACCTTTATGATTTTGTTGGGTAAGTGTTGAAGGGTTTAACTTTTTTACACATTAGTTATAAAATCCTTATTGTTGTTATTTACAAGATTGGTGATATTATTGACACAAAATGATCATATAAAGATCAATGCAATATTTAGTCTTTGATGCACATGGATGCAAACTTAGGATCCAAAATGGTTTGTTATCCTTTCTCTTTTGACTATATGGTGTGTTGTTATATTCATGTGAAACTAGGGTTTTAGGACATGTCTTTTAGTATAATAACTTTGACCTCAATTTTGATAGATTTCGTGCATAAGTTGATAGATAATGGGCATATTTTTTGACTGGGATTTAGTAAGAAAGAATTTAAATTTGGGGGACACAATCACGTTTAAGATGTGATGAATAAGAGCTATACTAATAAGATGGAATGGTGGCTTCCAAGTTCTGTAAACTAACTGTGCCTAATTGACCCAAATGAAATGGTAAATGATAAATGTGAAAACACATCTAAAATGCGTATGAGATAAATTAACAAAGTATGTTCATTTTTTTTCTCCTTAACAATTTCTCATTGCAATAACTTGTTCACTAACTCCCTAACTGATTTATTAAAAGATTAGTACTAGTTCAATTTTTTTGACCAAAATTCATAACAAAAAATCTAAAATTAGACACAAATTTTTTTCCAATCATATATAACGAAACAAGTACATATTAAACTATTTAGAGACGAAACATGATTATTTCTATTCTAAACTCCTCTAAACTAATTAGTTGAGAGGTTCGTAGACAAAATAGATGCAAGGTGGTTGGGAAGCTTTATCATGCTTGAAAATAGATGTAGATAAGCTAAGCTATGTGACTGGAAGATAAATAAGACATTATTTGAGCTACTTGTTGCACCAATGGTGTTTATGATTGTGAAGCTTTGGCTAGTGACACATCAATATCAAGATGAAGGTAAATATAAAGATTACAAAATATTTAATCACAAGCAATTTCAAAATTAAAGCCTTGGTTCCATACAATATCATCTTAGTTAAGGTTGGATCCTTTCTAGTTGAAGAGGCTATGATGATTTGGGTATTAGAATATTTGAAGACAATAGAGAACATGGAAGTAGACTATTGGCCTAAAATTATGATAGACAAAAAGCTAAATAAAAGAAAAAACACATAAATGAAACAAAATATCAAATAGATGAATAAATGGAGAATTAGTATGCAAGAATGCCCAAATGTAAATGCAAAAAAGTCAAAGTATGTGAGAGAGAAAGTCAAAGTGATGACATAGATAAAATATGTGAGTGAAAAAGGTAATAATTTGTCAAGAATTTCAATCCCACATATGACTATGGGCAAAAACACTTTATAGAGGCATATATAAAATGGAAAGCTAAAAGGAACTAGCTTGCACCATCTTAGGTTGAAAACAAGAAAGTGGAAAACACCAAAAAAGGAGTGGGTTGATAGGGTTTGTTGTCTCTATACATGAGGTTTGGTGGAAGTACAGTGAAATCAGATTATGCATTGTTTGACATATGAAAACATTTAAATCAATTATACTAATACTATAAAAATTGAATCTTTAACAACTTTATTTAACATAAACAAATTGCAAAAATAACATATTACTTGACTAAAATCCTTAACATAAAAAATGATCAATAGAAAAATAGAAAAAAAAGGTCGTTTCTTTGATGGTTATCGTGCTATTACATCCCCATAGATTGCCTAATGTCATTTCATGCACATTTAAAAGCTTGCTTTTATTCATGCAATATTGTGGCTTCCATGGAAAGGTACCCTCCAATCATAAATCCATTACATTTATTTATTTTTTGTGAACCGCTGGTTGAGCAAGATGATGGTACAGCTGGTGGCTTGGATGCCACAAACATAAGGTTTATGTATGTGGAGTACCCCCGGCCACACAATTAGCCCTTCACGCGACTTCAGGGATGTTTGCAGCATTCCGAGGAGTTTATTTCAGGGATCAGTAAGAAAGCTTTTCATTTTATCTGGTTTACAGTATGGATGAACAAAAGAGCATTTCTTATTTATCTAAATATCTAACAAGCAAATTACTGATTTCATCTGGTATTCATACTAGTTCTGGTGTTTAATCTCTTATTTTTTAAATAATTGCCACATACTTAAAGCCACGTCTTCTCTGCTTCCGATCAACGCTATGAATAAACTCGAGGGAATGGCATATGTAATATTTAGGACTGCAATGTATGGATGAAATTTGTTCTATCTTGTTAATGTGTACAATATAGAAGAATCCTGTTATTCAAGGAGACAAATGGGATGTTGTTTAAGTAGTAGCTTAACGTGAAGGCGAAGCTCGTGCAGGTTGCCAAAACAGTATAGACTCTAGAGCACATCAATAGAACACGAAACATTTGTTATTATTTGTTGAGGTATGACACCCTTTGGAGAATTTTGCAATCTACCTATCTTTAATTTCTCATTGAAATAAGAATGATCCAAAGGTTGATTGAATTAAGCACAGTTTTTCCCATAAGCTTTTTTCATAATTTTCCCGGACCATGAAATCTCATGTTCAGAATTTACATCAACAAGGAAACATCTCTCTCAGATGAATCCTCTTAAAATAGCACTCTCCAAGTACAACCATGGCGTGGCAGGACTTTCTAGGATAAGTCATCATCCTTGATGGCTACCAGGTGATGATGTAGTACTAGCTCCAATAGGGAAGAGTCCAAACAGGCAGCACATTGTGTCTGTTTAGGTACGGGGAGGACCTTTTATGTGGAACACTTTTTATGCCATTTCTCCCACTATACGTCAGTTTCTTTTTGTGCTTAGATATTTTGGAAATTTGTTGTAACCGCTGTTGGTGGCTGTCGTAGTAGGTCAATTAGGAGCTTTGCATTTTTTAGAATCATTGTTGTTTATTGTGGGGTGTGTTGCTGGGATGAAAGGGGAGAGCTTTAGGGACAGGGCTTGGATAGCCACTGAAGGGAATTTGTGCTGTAATCAAGCTCAGAAATGAGTGTTTGTCCAATTTGTTACGAATTCTGTTTCTTTTATCAGTCTATTTAAATTTTCTGATCGCTAATATGAGCAGCAACTGGAGTTTCTTTTGCAGAATCGTGAAATTGCATCTGTTTTGGTATCAGAGAATTTAAATGTGCTGGGAGTAGAGAATTCATCAGAACAGTTCTGAATAGTTTAGAGGATAGTTGTGGCGATGGCTATCGATGTAGAGATGGAGTTGCTTTATGATGTGAAAAAGAGGATAGTAAGCTGGAAGAGAA
The DNA here is from genome assembly GCF_030272615.1 of Cryptomeria japonica. Lineage (NCBI taxonomy): Eukaryota > Viridiplantae > Streptophyta > Pinopsida > Cupressales > Cupressaceae > Cryptomeria > Cryptomeria japonica. The sequence goes on along the minus strand of NC_081406.1, from coordinate 372,880,478 downwards.
ATCAGAGTAAGAAACAGGCAGAAGCTAACAAAAAACAAGCAAAACAGGTTACAAAAATTGGAGTTTGAGATGGAGGAGTTATGGTGGATGTTGGAGCAGCATGAGGTAATTAATAATAGGAAAGCAAAGAAGAAAAAGCTGAAGCAAAGGCATTCAAGGGTTATGAGAAGCTGAAAAAGGATTGATAGAAATTAATACTCACCTAGTGAACAAGAGCTGTATTCAGAGAGGAAAGCCATAGAGTCTAAGATTGGCTCGGATAGAACTACTAGAACAGGGAAATATTAAATCCCTCAAGGAGTTGGAGGAATTACTATTAGGCCTTTGAATTTTTAAATGTGCTTTGCAAAAATTTTTATAGAGAGGAGATAGGTGAATGTGATGAAGATGAAGATGACGAGTGGGGTGAAGATGTTGAACTGTGTCATCCCGAAGAAGGGGAAAATATTAATCATGACAATGGGAGAGGAGAAGAGTTTGAAGGCTACAGTGAAGTGGAATGCAACCTATCACTAGAGGTGGTCCAATATGTTGTGGAAGCAATCCACGTTAGAGATGAAGCGGCAATGGAGATGAAGATCTTGGGAGGCTCCGTATTTGATAGTAGAGAAGAAGTCATCCCACAAGAGGATGACATTGTCAATGATGGATGTGAAGGGCATGTTGTTGTGGCATGCCAGAAGCTTATATGCTAGCAAAAATAGATGAAAAGAAAAATGGACTCTTGACAGTCTATGATAGTGCAACAAACAGTGGAGAATATACAAGCTGCATTGAAGAATTGGAAAGCATGCTTAAATGGCATAATGCAGAGAAGGAAGAAACACCTATAGGAATTTTGATTCCCTTAACTTGATTTCTGTTTTCAATGGTTTATGTGCAAGTGCAATAATATGCTGGACAAGCAACGAGAAGAGCCATAATTGCTTTTTGTAGAGGAAGACCACTGGAGGTGGGTCCTGCAAGAAGTTTGGAAAATAGAAAGAGAACAGATTGGTAAAGGATGACAATTTATGGTCGAACAAGAAGCTAGAAGCAGAGGCAGACATTATGTGAAAAATTGCAGGAGTACCTAACATTGTGGAAGGGCAGGCTATGACAGTTGGGTTCTTGAGTACTTGGAACTATGGGGTTCAAAATTTCTAAAAGATGGGGAGGGTGATGTGAAGTGCCTTTAATGCCATGTCTCCCGCAACCTGTTAGTTTCTTTTTGTGCTTAGATATTTTTGGAGATTTTGTTGTAACTAAATGGCTGATTTAGTTGGTCTAGGATCTTCTCTTTTTTAAAGTTTTTTAGAATGTAAATTTTTTTTCTTAGGGGATGTATTGTTGAGATGAAAGGGAAGAGTTTTAGGGACAGGCTAGGATAGTTATTGAAGAGAATTTTTGCTATCAAGCTCAGAAATAAGAGTGTTTGTCCAATTTGTTAAGAATTCTGCTTCTATTAATATATTTTAATTTCCTGCTCACTGATATGAGTTGCAACAGGAGTTTTACTTGCATATCAGAACAACATATTAGTTATTTACTTTCAGCGCTCCAAAACCCCTAGACTTTGTTGTTAATAAAGCATGGTCACATAGAGCAGACTAGTAGTCACCGCCAAAAGTTGAAGGATGTCTTCACCCAAGACCTAAGTTACCGGTTCGAGTTTGGGCTTGGGTTTGGGTACTTAGCCAAACTTAATGTTTAATGCTGGTAAACCAAACTTTAATGCCAGTAGACAGTTTAACAGTTAATTGCAGTACCGATAAAGTTTAATGTATGAAATAGAAAGACAAATAACATACACAACACATAACACAGTTATTTGTACATGGAAACCCTGTAAGGGGAAAAACCACGGTGGGAAGCTTTACCCACAATCAGATGATACTACTGCAGATAGTATGTGTGTACAATATGGAGTCTGCACATGCAGAAAGGCCAACTACCTAGAGCACACTGCTCAATCACAAAATGGGAGTCACAATGACTACAATTGGATGGTTAAATCCAATGATAATGTACTGCTTAGAATAGCATCTTCATATGCTGGATTCAGTATCGGTTAAGCTCTGATATGCCTTCTTCAAACCTTCCTTCAATCTTGAATGATGTTTGCGTGTATAGCTCTGCTTATATTCGCATATACCTTATTACAATCCTTTTCCCAATCCTATTATAATCTCACAAAATGATATCTTACATTTATACCAAAACCTAGGACCAAATGAGTAGGTTGGCTCACTAAGATATTACAATAAAATCAATTACAATTGAATCAATAACCGATGCATCATGTCGGCTCAATGCATTTACAAAAATAACAAATCATCTTCATGACGTGCCATGTTGATCTGGAATAGATATGCTTGCCGGTGCATAACCTGGACCTATTTGCCGGTAACAACAAATATGCAAACCTGAATAAACCAATGAACAAATCACCAAAACCAAGTGTCCAAACAATGTCTTCGACATAATCAAGTAATCTCCAAGTCATTCCAAGTGCCGGTGAACAATGTAACCTGTCGGTGAACTAGATACCGGTGACTGTGCATAAGTCACTGAACATGCCGGTGAACATAACCAAAGATCTCCAAGTGCTGATAAGTGTTGACAAGTGTTGACATCAATGACAAAACCATATCAACATATCCAAAATACCAACATGATAGGCTTGGTGTCATGTTCCCATCCTTAACCCAAGAATCGGATTAAAATGTCTATCCACAATAACACTATCCATGATCCGGCATGTGTAATGTCCCCACTTTAGCAGTTGACCAAGTGTATGTGCGTTAGCCTAGCTCCACATGGTCCCGAGGGCTAACGAAGGGTTTAAGGGGATCCTGGAGTGTTCTGGCCTAGTCATTTCCGGTTTGGGCTAAAACGGAGTTGATTTACTTAGTTTCAGGCATACTTACTATTTTTAGTAAGTCAGCAGGACACAACGGAGGCTAGCTTTGGTGATTGGATTCGATACTCCTCGACGAGAGCTTTCCGACGAGCTATCACTCGCGCTATTCGGAGCCCGATTGCTAATATATTTTAATGCCTGAAGTGTTATTAAAGTAACATTTAATTTAATTGTAAAATATTAGAGTGTTACTTTAATATTTATTTTATGGGGATGTGTGCAAATCAAAGGGGCACCCAAGGGAGACATAAGTGAATATTTTAATATGTTTTATATGGAACATCTTTTATCCCACATTGCTCAAGTGAGTTGGGTCGACCCTTGGAGAAAGAATAAAAGGACGCTTTTGTGGCTTCATTCAGCATGTTGAATATGAGAAGAAATTGATGTGTGAGTTGCAGATCCGTTCTTGGCATTAGGGGACGTCTATCCTCTCTTGTGACATTCTAGACGCCATTCCTTCGAGGTTTGGCCTTTGGAATCCATTGCTATCAGCTTCATTAATAGGCAGATTGGGTGCATCTCCAGCTACAGGCAGATTTGGTGTTTTGCTCATACCTTCTTCACTTCTTGACCAATGCTTATGCCATTCTGAAGGGATAATCTTATGAAGATATTGGACTGATTGAAGACTAATTAATACTGTAGCAGCACTGTAGCGCAACACTATTCAGGTTATTGTAGCACGGCACTATTCATGCTACTGTAGCGTGGCACTATTCACGTTACTGTAGCACGTCACTATTCATGTTATTGTAGCAGCAAGATGGGAAGTCATTGTTGGAACATTATGTCAAAAATGTTGGAGTATTTAGTGAGTTGAAAAATCTGCTATGTATTTGATTTTATTAATTCTGGAAATAATATCATATCAGCAGTAGTTCAATCTTCATGCTGCATATTATTGTAATTTCCTTCTAGTTCATGTTATGTGATTTTAAACCTATGCAAAGACTTAAAAACAAACAAACATTTCATTTCCGAAGCCATAAGAGGTTTAAACATTAAACGGAGAAATAAGGAGTTGGATGCAAACTGTTTGACTAAATTCCTATCAGTAGTTGGTTTAGTTTTTGGGCATTCTAGGGTGTCCATTACAGCATGTCTAAGAGACAGCATCCTATACTAATCATGTCACAATGACAATATAATAATATTCATTAATGGTCATGCCCTATATCTGAATATATTTAGGTGCCAATTATTTATTATTCATATGAATGAACCTCTTTAATCAGATCTATGATATCTCATATCCAATCCATCCACATTTCCTACTGTGTACGATGAAGCTGATAACTATACATATATGAGTCTGTGAAATTCTTATTACTGTTTAATAATCAGACTGTGATAAAACTTCCATATGAACATCCAACTCCTTATACAATTCAAATTGAAGTTATTCCAACCATATGATCAAGAAATCCGATGGAATGGAATCTACCATGATGTGGATTAAGGTGATTAAGGAAAATCCAATAACATTAATACCATCAAACTATTAATTATTGATCTCCATACAATATCGATATAAGAAAGACATCAATCATGATTAAGGAAGTAAACCAATTCATTAAGGATCACATTAACTTACAACAATAATTGGTTAATATATTGAAGTGATGCGTTTAGGACTTAACCAATAAACATGTCTCTATACTCCAAGAGATACAATGAATCGGTTGTGTAAACATATATATTTTCAACCATTACATCACTTAGGGGAGCAAGGAATGAGAGAATCATCAAGCATTCACTCAGACCAAAGGATCGAAAGAGGGAAGAAGACCAAATTTGATATTGATAATAAACTGAGGCATACAACGGTTCAACCATATATTGTAATTTTGGTATGAGTCTCTTGTGATATACATAGCATAATGAATCTGGTTTATGACTGTACAAATATAATTATTGTTCATCTTTATACTTTCCTATGGATAATATAAGATAGGAATGACAGTGTAATAAATGCCTTCTTTCACTAACTGTTCATATGATGATTAAGTAAATTATATGATGGAGTCTATAATACCTTTCAATCTCACTATTGAATTATGGAGGGAGAATACAAGGAAGCAAGAGCACTAGACTCCAGCAGGTATGCCAACCGTGAGTGTGGGCCAAGAGGCCAAGTTGATGAGGTCCTTGGAGCTCTTGGGCTTATTGTAGAGGGATAGGCTTGAGGTGCCTTGTGTGATTCTCCTTGAGCTCCATAATGGGGACAGGTGTAGGGAGAGAAAGGGTTGTTGAATCCTTCATATAAACTGGGCAATATATAAAGAATGTTGAATACATGATCTATCATAGCATAATGAAAATGTTGACTAACCAGTTGTGTAGGTTCCAAACCAAGCTTTAGTTGACAATAGTGTCCCTCTAATGTATTTACTATGCTCTAAAATTGTGATTCTAAGCCAGAATATAAGAGGGTCCCATTAGGGGACATTACACTTGGTGAAATTCAGGACATATTCCACATGATCCCACCAATTGTCATCCAGGATCAATGACTTAACCTTTTGGGCACTTTTTGAATTTGATTGCTTCCAAACACCCCATTGGTTACTAATAAGCATGGCACTCAATGCCTGTTTCACCTTCAAAATTTGTCTCATCACTATGGCATGTGATGCAAATCGGGTCTCAACAACCTAGGATCATGTAAAAAAATGTCAATAACACAGTAAAAAAATATTATATACATATCAAACATGGCATAAATAAAATTTAATAGATAAATTATATTTACCTTTAGCAATTCCAATTTCGAGAAACTCCTAAAAATTATTTGTGACATATTGTGGATTGTCACAAACATTTGGATTTCCTCACCCGCTTGGTATCTTTCCTTCACGCACTCTATTTGAGTGCCAATTGCTTGCATCACCAAGTTAACGGAGTGTACAGTGCATGGTGTCCAAAAAATGTGCTCATATCTCTGCTCAACCAAAGCACCTGCAGCCCTGCAAACCTTTGCATCATAATGACTTAGACAACATTTTCATGACCCACCATCTCTATGGAATCAATGAGGATTTTGGAAATGAGCTTTGTATCTTTAAGTTGCCACTCACAATCAACTGCCCTCAAAAACATTGCCCCTTTGGGGGACATTGCAATAACATTTATTAATGTACGGTTCTTGCAATCTTTCCATCTATCAGAAACAATTGAAACACTAGAGTCAACCCAAGAATCTCTAATCGGTTTGAGTGAAATCTCTACAAAATTCCTCTCTCTTGCCAATAAGGTGGTGCACACCTTTTCATACCCAATACTTGTGAAAGTTGAAGGTGCACTATTGATTGCCACCACCATCTCATGCCAATATGGTGATCTCCCCAAGTTGAAAGGAAGACAATTGGCATAGATGCAACATGCAATATTTTGCTCAGCAATATTTCTTGCTTCCATTTTGAATGGCTTGTCCAATGGGCCTCTTGTGGGAAAGATTGGGAATTTCAACTTCATCTGGCATAGAGGGTATCTCCAAGAAAGGATGATGGGAGGCCTTTACTGGTAGTGGTTGATGATCTTTGGTTAAAGTCATTGGTTTTTTTGCTTGCGGATGGATTAGCTCTTAGTTTTTCTCTTTTTAGAGCTTGATCAACTTCTTCTTGTTCTCAAATGAATCCCACCATTTGTATGGCCGTCAACCCTTGCTTATTTGGCCTTTCACACATTACAAGCATCTATAATTGGTTTTACAAAAATTACAATTCCATTCATATCCCCCACCTCCTAGAAGTTGTTGAAGCATTGTGGTATAATTCCATAAAGGAGATCGTCTATCAACTTTAAATTTTTGATTTTGAGTCTTGTAACCCCCATCCACTGAACTTGATCTTGTTGCCATTTTTTTGCTCTTATAAGAAATTACACATTTTTAAATTAGAAAAAAAATAAAAATAAATGCAAGCTTACACAATGTAAAAGCTAATGTAAGTATGAAAAAACATTGTAATAAATAGAACTTGTTTCTCTTTTTCTAAAAAAATGAAAAAAGAAAAAAAAACTTGAAAAAATTCTTCAAACACTTGAATTTTTTTGTTAAAATACCAAAGAATATGGTTAAGTGCTTACCTTAGATGATTGAATCTCCTTTGTGCAAGCTCTCCTCCTTCCTCAAGCACTCCACAAACGATATCCTTCAAAAATAATCATTCGCCCTTCAAAATACCACATTGAAAAAAATAGAGAATGAAATGAGCAAATGAGCAAATGTGAGGTTGAAATGATGAAATAAGGGGTGGATTAGGGTTTTAGTGAAAAAAAAGGTAAAAAAAGTATCTTTTAATTTTTAAGTCACTTGTTAAGTGATTACTAGCGGCAAACGGGTGCGCCCTAGGGGCCTCATGTTCACTGTGGGTTTGTATTCATGGACCCACAATGAACCTAAGTCCCTTGGGGTGCACTTGGGCCGCACTTGTGCATACCCAAACACATACTTGAACCTAGACGAATTGGGTTTGGGCACGATGGGCTTAGAGCACGAACCCAATAACTCAGCCCAAGACCATCCTATTCTACAACAAAAAAAGCAAAGTTGCAGGCCATAGACAGTTTATGATCCATTCTGCAACAGATGTATCTCATATGACTAATAGGGGAGGAGTTGGGAATTTATTTCCTCAATGGTGAATCCCCAAGAGCCAATATCAAAGAACATTGAGAAATTTTACCAAAAAAGGAAAGACATATTCAAGTGATAGAAGCAGGAGTGAGAATCCAAAAACAAGTCAAATTTATGCAAAGATGATCTTTGAGGAGATTTTTTCAAAGTACTTAACCACCACTTCGATTACTTGCATTTGACCTTTATGCTTTTTTCCCTTCTCGATCTCTCATGACCAAAAGCACACTATTTAAAAAATAAAAAATAAGCTTTTGGAATGTGGTTTTAGGGGTCCTATTTCTTGTTTAAAACAAATTTGTAGCCAATGTCAATAAGTGACCACAATTTCTACCTAAGTTTTTGATCATATAATAGGAATGATAAAGGAATGACTTGTGTAGTGAATGTTTTTCATAGACATCATCTCTTATAACAAATGCCTTTATTCTAGAAACACTAACAACCAGAGAAATAGGAACAAAACCTGTCAAATTATTGGATTGTTTGATTGTCTCAAGCATTTCTATAAAGCTTTTGTAGGATTTATATGTATAAGATTTGGTCACCAATAAGGGACAATTTATTTAGGAGGTCAGATTGCATAAAAATTAAAATGAAATTTCATTTTTTTGTTGAAGGTTTTCTTTTATCAGATCTCAAATCTGTTAACTTGCTTGGAGAAGGTTGAAATCATAGTTTGAGGACTCTCCTAGGAATCTCCAGACTCCTAAGTTCTATCCCTAGCCGAGTCCACTTGCCATTGACTCTCGAGGCGAGTCCAGAAGAGTTATGGGGAGTACTTGTTTGAGTCTCCCCACAAGACTCTTCGAGTCCCAAATTCAGATTCTTGAGTTTTGGGCATGGACTCTCAAGTCCACTTGGGTGCCGCTAAGGATGTAAAAAAAAACATAAAAAAGAGACTTTTCCTTCACTTTTTTTTAGTCCAATCTTGACCAAAACAAGGCTGAACACCAAAATAGGAAAGGAGAGGAGAAGAGGAGCATTTAAGATCAAAAAAGACAAATGTTGAAGAAACATTCATCATCATTTTTATACTATAGCATCTTTTAGTTTGACACCTGACAAATTGATTTACGTCAGAAGGGGAAAGAGGAAGATGTAGATTGTATTTGGTTGTTTTTCTCATTTTGACGTACCATTATATGCAACCATTTATAAATTTATGATGCTGTTATACATTTGAAAGTTGTAAACTATGCGTTTAAATTATGAAATTTCAAATATTGAGTGTTTGAAGATCATATGACATGTGTAATGTTTGAATTATGACAAATTGATAGTCAAGTTAGGCTTTCATGTTCACTAAATGAATTAATTTCTTTTTTTTAATGGTAAAACAACTGTTTTCTTTTTTGCCGAGTCGCTGCCGATTCCCGAGTCCGAGTCCTATTTTGGGCTGCCTAGTCTGCGCTGAGTCCAATTTTTCAAAATTTGGTTGAAATATTCAGACCATATATAGAACTTGCTCAACTAGATGTAGCAGTAGAATTGTTTCAATTAGAGTGTTAGCAGCAACCTACTTTGACTAAGGGGAAACTGAAGCAAAATTCTAAGGATATGTGATAAGAATGGATGTCTAAGGGAAGACTAAAAAGGAATTGATGATGGGTAAAAGAGGGTATTTGATGGAAGCAATGACAACCAAGGAAAAGGTGGTTATAATGGCAAGGCTAAGTGGGGAAGGATGGCAAGAAGGGCTGTTACTATTGCAGCAAGTTGGGGACATAAGGAGAACACTTGCATAAAGAAGATGTGGGGGTAACAATAAGGATAGTGCTTTGTAGCCCTTACCTTTGAATCTTTGCATGTGCATACTTCTAAATGCAAGTCAATTATTGATGTACTCATCATATGGCCAAAAATGGGTCTTTATTTGTGGAACAGGTTTATTCATGACATTTTTAATGGTAGAATGATCACTATGTATAAAGACAGGGTAAGCTGTGATGTAGTGACAATACTTATTGATTGCTTAAATTATAATAAGAAATTGCTTTCCAATAATTGTGTCATTAGGTTCAGCACCTAAAAGATTTTTGCTAATGAAATAAATGACATAGGCAATTTGAGCATCCTTTTGATCAAATACTACATCTTATGCAGTGCCAAAAACATCATTATACATGTGGAATGGCAGATTCCAATCAGGTCTGTGGAGAACTAGTGTAGTGATCAATTTTTCTTTCAGAAATTTAAAAGCTGATTGGGATGCAAGTGTTCAGTTAAACTCGGCTTCCTTTCAGAGCAGACAATGGGGCTGTAATTTTGCTGAAATTTTGGACAAATCTCTAACAACCGAGGTGATGAAAAAAAACTATAGACATATTTTGTTTCTGAGGTACTGTTAAGTCCTGAATTTGCTTTGATTCCCTTTATCTTGATAATCCCATGCAAAAAGAGTACTACACCATTATAAAATGGCAATAAGTCACTTCTTTTGCTCATCTTGCAATTGAGTGTTGATGTTCAAGATTTTCCCCAAAGAGTTATTAATGGGTTGACTTTGTGGTGCAAACAATCTAGAAACTTTAAACAATTCATTATAATAACAAGGATGAGGGGAGAATTAACGGAGGCATAAGAAAAGACCCCTTAGTTGGCATAATTTGGCTTAAAGGGTACTCAATATGTAAATCCCCATCAATTTAGAAGAATCTATGTACAAATGGTGTAACTTTTGTATGAAGTTAGCAATTCGTGTCTTCATCAATTGAGCACAAAGAAAGACTCCTGTAAATATGGTTAGATTGTGCTAGACAAGGGTATTATCACTTTCCTCGTGCTCCAATCAAAGTGGGTATTCCGTTGTATGATTTAACTTTTTAGGGAAGGGAGCTGTGGGAAAGGAAGCTTTCTTTTGATAATGGATTTGAATGAGTTGTGAGGTGCCCTAGATGGGTTGAAGGTTTACATGTTTGGGTTCTTCCCTGGCTTTTGTTAGTATGAGGGGTGTGTGATTTCAAGCACCCTATCAAAACAAAGGTGTCTCCCACTCAAATCCATTGAATATCTGGGATACCTTGACACCTCATTATTATTGACTTGCTAAGATTCGTTGTTGTAAGGGTTTGGCACAAGTTGAGCAAGTATTTGTTGCGCTTTTGAGCAAGTATTTGTTGTGCTTGTGGGGACTGTGAACTTAGATTGTTGGGAGGATTAGGCAGAAGGCTTTGTTGAGGAAAGATTAGGATGGAGTGTTGAGGCTGCCAACCTTGCTCTTGTTCTTGGCAAGACTATTACCATGGATGACTAGGACTTTTCCATTGTTGGCTTGATGAAGGCTGATTATGTGGCTGAAAATTGTTTACCAATGGCTGTGGCATTGGTGAGTGTCTTCCTTGAGGCAGCCATGTGTGTGAAGGAGGGTACATTTGATTAGTCCAAAAGGATTAAAAAACTGCCCATCATTGGACATACCTTGCGTTGATGTGTTTTTTAGGACACCTTGAACACGTAATGCCCTGCCAGGAACCCCGAAGGAAAACCCACAACAAGGGTGAAACAATTTTTTTTTTTAAAGTATAAACATAATAAGTGCATAACACACAACATGCACGATAACACAAGCGGAAGACTTACACCAGAATTCCTTAAGGGTTACCTACGAAGAATTAAAACCAAAAGATAAATTCCACAATAAGGTTAATCCAATAATCCATCATTAACTCAATGATCACAAGAAGCCATATGCAATAACAGATTACACCATTGAAAGATTGAAAGGATACAATATAATTTCTCTTCAATAAGCATGTACACATAACATAAAGGAAACTGATAAATAACATCCCAATCTTAGAATTACATTGCTCTTCCAATACATGGCTTCTCAATATACATATAAAGATACAACTTAACCAATTACAAGGTTACAAAAGATCACGATAAAATGACCACATAGGTCTCCAAATAACAGTAATCTCCAAACATGAGATAAGCATGAGCCACGATTCACAGAAACACCTGCGAAGCCAATCCTCGCATGAAGGTACGAACAAGAACATCCAATGGGAAGTGGCACTACCACCCGACCATGTAATTCCTAAAATGGAATCACCCCACCGTGCTAGGAGATAGCTGAGGACCCTCAAGCAAGCAAAAGATGACATGGTCGACAAAATAATACGACTCCATGACAACACAAAGAGACTCCACAATAATCCAGGTGACTCAACATCACAAATACACAAGTGACTCGATATCACAAAACACAAGTGAACAGGCATCACACACACAAGTGACTTGACATCACAAAACACAAGTGACCCTAAAGAGAGAGTGTCATCGCATAGCTTAAGATGGATACCATGGTACAACCTCCATAGGTCCCGACTCACTGTCCTGGTAACCTCTCCCGAACCTTCGGTTCCAACTAAGTCTCATGTGAACCCTTCCAACCTTTCGTGAAGACAAGGTGGTCGGTTTGTCATTCCAGGCCTTCTCACTACATTATGAGCCTTAGTACAAGCACTCACCTATGCGCGAGGTACAATATCTTTATTAATGTTTGAGAACTACCCACCTAATCAATTAATTAGATTATCACTTTTTATCTTACTTTTGAAGGGTCATCCTGCCAACCTCTTTGGGCGCAACCCCCTTTCAAAAGCCACTCTCTCAAAGGACACTAAACAAACATGGTCACTCCACGAGGACCCTATGGTGAAGCAGACAACCATAACACCACTATCCAAAAACAAGTGGTCAAACAAGGACATACTGACTCTTGGTTAACCATAAGGCAAAGACACTACATGGTTAAGACAACGAAGCCATCATATATCACTTGGTCAAAGGTACCAAATACGCCACCACAGGACGACTAAACCATAGACCAGAAATGACACAATATAACTCTTGCAAGGAAAGCTAATTTCACTAAGTCCGCACTCAAACAATCTTTGAGAAAATCAGCATCATAAGCACTTGCAACATCATTGATTGAAAATTAAATAAAACACTCTTTTACCATTCACATCTATTCAATTTCCAAATCAACATTCCATCAAGGATAAAATTCACGTCAAATACTCAACCGAATAAAAACCATGAACTCCTAACAGGCATTTAATTCATTTCCAAAATATATCCAAATTAACCAATTTGCATTACTAATTCATGCCTTGATTTCCATTGATAAATTTATTAAACTACATAATAAAAATCATTAGGAAATTACTATTTATATTTAGCATTAAAAATCACTTTAAAATATTTCATTTAATAAAAATTAAATTCATAGCATAAAGGAATTTGTACCGCTAAGGGTACAAGGTTACGTGGGGGTTGAGGCCAACCCGCGGTAGTGCTGCTGTTGAGGCAACAGACACTACCTGCCGGTAGTACTGTTGCCGACCGGTAGCAGGCCTACCGACCGGTAGTGTTGCTACCTTCGGTAGTAGTCCTACCGACCGGTAGTACTGCTACCTGCGGGCAGTAGACACTACCGACCCACGTGGTGGGACTAGCCTGCCACGGGGTAAGGTAAGGTCCACAATAAAATTAATTTCATACTTCCATAGCATGGAAAAACAATATGCCACAAAATCGTTTTAACATGAAAACGATTCTTTTCCGGATCTTTTCATGGGCACACACACAGTGCCAAGATCCAAAGTTACAAAGGGATATTTACCAATAAGGTAAATGGTGAAATAAAATCCTACAAGAACCCCAAATCTTGGGCAATTAGAAACTAGGAAGCACACAACAAACCTAATCTAATTCCTTTTATTCCAAATAGAAGAGGTAATTCCAGAAATTGATTTCCATGAACAAATAGCACACAACAACTAGAGAAATGAACCATTTCTTTCCTAAATGCAAACATATGATATAAATTTCACAAAACCAACAATAATAAACACTCTTCCTTCCATTCCAATCATTCCACAAGAATTTACAAGGAGATTTGCATAATTTCAACACACAGGAAGCAAACTGAAAAAATTCAAATTTAAATTTAAAACAAGAAGAGATTATCCAACCTTGAAGCAAACTAGCAAGCAAAATGATGGAAGAATCCCAATCCTTGCAACCCAAATCGAATTCCAGCTCCTCCTTCCAGAATGTTTTACCAAATTTCTCTCTAGAAATTCTTGCCCCCCTTCCCGTGAATTTTTCCAGGCATATATGGAAAAAAAACATATTTTAACCTAAACTTTCTAGGTTTAAAGTTTTTCCATCCAATCAGATTTAAATATTTTTAAAGTAAAAAGCAATCAGATTTACTCCTATTTCCAAAAACAATTCTTTTTCAGCAATTAAAATTCCAAAGTCAAAATGGAAAGGTAAAAAGGAAAAGCTTTTATTTTATTTCCTATTTTCCAAAATACTTTCTTCCAACATAATCATTTATCATTTAAATGGCTAGGCAATTATTTATTTCCTTCCACAAAATATATTAATGCAACTTTACACAATGAAATAAGCCATTTAACCATTTAATCTAGCAAATCATTAATTTAATTAAATCAATAATCTCAGAGCATAATAATTAACTAATTACGCCAACATAAGATAGCATTATCCATTCAATTAAATAACCATACAGATGAACGAAAACACGCAAAACGAAGAATGATCAAATGACGACTCACAAATGACCAAACCAAAGCACTATGACTCGCATACCAGCCAGACGGGAAAGACAACCGACTGACAACACTGACACGAGTGTAACTGCTGGTCAAGTTAGGGTCCAACAACTATCTCCTCCACTCCCATCGGACATATAAGGCACGCACAGACCTGTGAAACCAGGTGGAGTCGATACCCCATACCTACCCGGTACTTGTACCTGCAATGTCCTGCACCAAAGAACCACACATGCATATAGACAAATATATATATACAGACACGACACGCACACCGATAAAGGAGAATCGTGACGTTCCCTGTCTCACCGGAGTGAGTGAAGGAAAATCATCCCCTCACATCCCATACACATGCAAACACGCAACATATAAATAACGCATCGCACATATAAGGTAAAAGTGTCAGTCCATGATAATGATTCATAAAATAACATAAATTATAAGCACTGAGATACTGCATAAAATCATACACCACAAATCCAGATAAAGCATGAAATAACATCGCATTAAATCTTTTTCAATATACAATCATGATCCACTGAAGTCAATCAAAAATATACAAAAAGAGTCTGAATGAGGAGGGGTACTACAAGGAGGGTACATTTGATTAGTCCAAAAGGATTAAAAAACTGCCCATCATTGGACATACCTTGCGTTGATGTGTTTTTTCGGACACCTTGAACACATAATAAAATACTAAGTATTCTATCCTCTCTCGAACAAATTAGCCTCATATGCTAAATAACGTGATCAAATAAGGCAACTCTAAGGTTTACAATGCAAACAACCGATTTTATATTTTGGATAGACTTAGTGAATTGATGTGATAAAGTTGGTAATCACAAAGGGACTTACGTTTTGCAAAAAAAACTGGAATTTGGAATACTTGAACTCAGAAAATAAAAGATAAGAGGAATAAAGGGGTAGGAAATCTAAGCTAACACCTAACAATGTAAGAAATGATTGCTAACTTGATGAAACCAAACCAAGCTTTGCTTCGCCATGAGGAAACAACTACACAAAGATGGTGCAATCTCCTAAGGATAAGCGAATGATTTTCATATTTCTTATGCACACCAACACCATGATCAATGAGCATAGAGCATTTGAAGTTAAACTTTAATTGAGGTCTGTCTAACCATACATTGCAACTTGTAATCAACAAATTCCAAATGGTATGAACATTAGGGTTCACCATTAATCAACAAAAAGATATCCCATTCAACTAATCAACAAATCTTAATACTTTGAGAAGTAGAAACCATGCAACATGTTGAAATAACACACAAAATCCAACATATCTTCAACGAAAGTAGTATTTTTATTCCATCAAGTCTTGGCAACAATTTCTTCTCCTCCTACTCTACTGCTAACTTTCTAAGGCTACTAACTATTTACTATACATTGACTGTTTACTATTAACCTTTACAAATGAGAAGGTTGAGTCTTATATAGAGGTTGAGTCTTACAAATGAGTGGCCGGGATTGATTTGGAATCAATGGTCGAGATTACATGATGAAACCCTAATTAGGGTTAGTTACAATTAACTCCTCTTTGACCAATGAAAAATGGGGTTAGGTACATTGATTAATATTTGATGAAGTGCCACATGTCACATGTATAGTTGTCCCCCTTGTAAGATGAGTCAGGTTCATTGAACCTGGATGCCTTGACTTTGAATTATTTGATTGGTTGAATGTTATTAGTCACCACATCAACTTACACTTCGTAGATCATCACAAAGGAAGTTCTTTCATCTTGAGCAATATCTCTTGATACTCAACATTTCCAATTGCTTGATGTGATGGCGATGGGTCATATTCCCAAATTGCATCATCTTTATGATCAAGTCTCTAACTTTGCTTAACTCTTTCAAAACTATCTGTTTGAGAGATGCATTCCTTGCTATTCATCTTCATCTCTCATTGCCTTCATGATGCACAATGCTTGATCATCCTTGTGCATTTCACTTTTCCATCTTCAAGTTCGGGAATTCTTTGTCTTGACTTTGACTTTAGGATCTTGTATTTCTGAAAGAAATTCAAGATTGTCATAAAATCTCCTTTATCATTGCAATGTCGAATCTTGCTCTTGTTGTAATGTCTTGAACCTTCTTATGAGTGGTGAAGTCCTTCATGTTGTACATTCTTCATCTGCTTTCTCCTTGTCACGATTCCTTGAACTAAGGCCTGATTGCAAGGTATAGATGCAATATTTTGAAGTATTGAGCTCTTGGTATTCTTGCAAGCTGCATCCTCCTCCACTGCAAGCTTTTGATTTTCATTCTTCCCTTACTTATATCAGACCTGCAAAACAAACAAATATTTAATCAAACATATATGAAATGAATGAAAATACCATCAGTCTTTTCACAAATCCCATCATTCAAAACCCTTGCAAATTGATGAATGCTGATGAAATTTGCCTTATAGATTGGCCTGCAAATAAAATTGTCTCAGGTTTGCAATTCGTACTTTATCTTTGCTCCTTGATTTAGTGTTTGAATCGAATTTGTGAATGATGCAATTGGGAAGGTTTGATTGTTCATTTATACCTTGTTGTTTACACTTTTGGGTGAGGTTGGCTCTATTGCATTATACTTAAATCGTTTTAATTCCTCCCAAGGACAACTTGATTGATTGAAATTAAATATTTTTTCATTAAGGGGTGGCATCTTGGAGGGGGTCAACCTATCACTCTCTTGGAGCGCAATTGCAAGGTACTGAAAGTATTCTGCCTTATTTTGATTTGAACTTAAACAATTTTTATTGCAAACCTTTAGTGCACATCCCATGTGGAAAGGAAATTTTCATGTTTTAAGGTTGGGATTGAAAAGTAGAGGTGCAATTGTGCTCATGCTTGGTGGGATTGCATGGTTGAAAGGAAATGGTGCCCTTGCTTGGGTGGGATTTAGATGGTGGCTTGCATTGGCGGGTTTCATGTATGTGCATGCACAAATTGTAGGTGGGCGGAGCTTATAGTGTGCTTGCACAATCTTGACCTTGGGCGCAAATGAGATGCGTGCATGCACAAGTTCAACCTTGGGCGCATTCTAGGGGTTTGCTTGCACAAAATGTAGGTGAAGGGCCCCTTAAGGCAACGCTTAGACAATTATTTTGAATGATGATTCTGATCATGAGGCTGGTTTTGAGGGGTATAATTGCACACACTAGAGCACATTCTTCATGTGTACATGCACAACTTAGTGTAAGGGTGAGATTTAGGGGTCCTGGTGCACAAAACATAGGCGCAAATGAGGGGTAAGAACTTTCCTTCTATTCAAACCATATAATCTTGAACCCTAACTCAGGTTAAGGGAAAGCTACTGCTGTCTTTTGACACCTGCCCCTGGTAACGATGCCAAAAAGTGTCAAGCACACTTGATATCATTTTGATCAAGGGATATTTGTTTTGATCAGGTGTGTGCAAAGTTTATGCTTGGCTGCAACTCTGTCTTCAAATTGAATTTTCTACATGAAATGTAGATTTGGTCTAATTTGAGGATCTTAGATAGACTAGAAGACAATGATACAATCAAAGAAACCCTAATTTACTTGTGAACCAATGAGGGAAATTGCTTCGAGTTAAATTGTAATACATTCATAAATTAAATCAGAATAATGATAATAGCAACAATCTCACAATTAATTATATCATAAATGAAATAAAAAACAAAATTGCAACAATTTCAATAACTTATTAACTAAATAAGAAATGAATTCATAAACAACATATGCATAAATGAGAAAGCAAATTTAACTGTTTTCAATCCTCATGAGCAGGCGCTTCCTGACTAGATTGATGTGCAGAACACAAACTCATCTCTCAAACAACTCCTTTATATTTAATATAAATAAATAAGTTTTTATGGAACACATGAATTGCTAAATAACTGCAGAAATACTTATTTGAAATGTGACTAGCTTACTAGTTATGTATGACTAGGGTTTTATGTAGATACTAGCTGTGGCATTTAGTTATAACAGCTAAAACAGTAATTCCACATTTACTAAGAGACAAACAACTCCTAAACATCCTAATAACAACATGTTACAACAGATTTGTATCTTGTATATCTTCAGTTCAGGCGGTTCTTTTCCTTGGTGGCTACCAAACAAACATCCTCACAACTGCTTAGAATATCATGCAACAAGTGTAACCTCCTTTAAATCTTACTTTGGAGAATACTCATTTTGGAATGCTGCTGTTATAGACAGCTTGTTTGACATATTTCTAAACAAAGTTGTTACCTAGTGCAACCAAATGGTTGTGTTTGGACAGCTCAGCAACCACTTTCCACAGTAGATTTATCTTATGCAACAATTATATTGCAGTTTTGTCTTGCACAGAAGAAGTGCGGACTTATGCAGGAAATGTATTGGATTGTTGGTTGAAAATTTTGTACACTTGGGTAAGTATACAAAATTGTGGTTTCAACCACAGTGTGTGAGTAAAACTCTCCTAATTAAGGGAAGGCTCCCCCTATCTAACTACAACTTTAAAAATAAAATAGGATGGGACAGCAATCTTTCTTCTTCTTTCAAGAAAGACAATATCCTTTTCTCTTCATAGAAAAGTGATAGCGATTTGATATAAAACAGCAGTAACAACTTTTGAAATGAAATGAGGAAAAGGAAATGAAGTTTCCTGAAAGCTCAAAGACTTCTGTCACTTCCTTCGGGACGGGACAACAATATCAAACTCAAAGACTTGATTATGTGAAGTCCTATCTACCCTTTTCTATACTAATTTAATTAAGAACAAATTATATCTTATCCTTTCTACATAAAACAATGGGAAGTAGTATAAGCTCAAAGACTCTCAGCTATTTCTCACAAAATCTATTTTTAAATTCTGTTAAGAACAAGTGTAAGAACAAAGTCTTACAACTTTTTCCAATAGAACTTCTACTTTAACTAAATTAATCTTCAATACTTGTTGCTCAAAGACTGCAAATCAAATTCGATTAAGCTCTCAAAGAAACATTTGCAAAAAAGGAAATATGGAACACAAACCCAAGAATGTAGCACAAAGACTCAAAGCTTGAGCAATTTTCTTCTATTCCTTTCAATTCTTCGATTTACACATAAAAGCTCAAAGACTTCTTTGCTGCAAATTTGGCAGAGTTTTTGCTTGCTTTCTAAAAGATAAAGATTACAATAGACCCCTCAAGTATTTATAGGAGAGGAGTCTTGAGAAAAAGGTGGGAGGATCCTAATTAACTTGAGAGATTCTCTCAACCACCAAGACTAATTCAATAACTAACTATGACTTATTCCAACTACAGTCCTAACTGAACTCAAACTGTAGTTGCCTTACATGTAATTACAAAAGTGCAAGTAATGACTTATCTTGCAATTTACAAAAAAGCTTTTACATGTAACATGTCAAAAAAAAAACTACAACAAAAAAATTACAAATTTGGAAAAATACAACTAAGTGTTGAAAAACACTTAAGCTGCAGTATGTGAAGACATGAACCCTTCGAACTTTTGGATGATCATTTGCAGCTCATTAGGATCCGGTTCATGGGTGTTCTTGGCCACGATCATGGTTTTCACGACAACATCGCTGCAACGAAGGATTGTGGCATTATTTCTCTCAAAGGAAGATTGAATTTCCCGCAAGCAACCTTGATAAGTCACTAAGGCTTGAATGGATGCTGCTGAAAATGGTTAGCTTTTCCACTCTTGACGGATCTTCAACTGTAGATCAGAAATAACCTTTTCTTCTATCAACAATTCTCCATCATGACCCATGATGGTGCAAGAAGCTTTGTGACAATGCGAGACCATATCCTAAAAAACTTCCATTCGCAGCCTCATAGCATCATCAATGTCTTCAATAAGTGACTTAAGAACAAGGGCTTTGTTCTCCAAGAGTTCCTGATATTCCAAGTATACAACTCTTGAAGGAATTACCTGACGTTTTAGGAGAATGCTTAACTTTTGCTGAGGAATTTTAAACCAAATAGTCAAGATGTCTTCTACCTTTTCCAAGTTCCGTTTGAAGTTATCAGAAACTTGGTTCAATTGTTCTTCAATGGTTTTCAACTTGGCCATTATTTGGAAAACCTCCTTCAAGACTTGTGCAGATAGATTATGAAGCTGGTCAACCCAAGATTTCAGTGCTTGTACCTTTTGAGCAGCTCTCTCAACTCCCTGGATTGATTCTCGTGCCTCAGAAGAACTCGTAGGATTACTCACTTCACTAGTCGGTTTTGTGATTTTACGAATAGCTGCAACAAGTTGCCGGTTGTTCTCTTCTAGCTTATCTTTCTTAGCTAGAAGTTCATCATATCACTGCACTAGTGAGGCTACAGAATACTGGGCATCATGTTTAACCACTTCATGCATTTGCTTGCCCAATTCTACCCTTGTGACTTTGTAATCAGCAGCTGACATCTCTTCAAGTGGCTTATCTGCTAGAGGCTCAACAATTTCAGCCACTTTCATCTTGTTGCTATCAACAGTTACTTTGGAGATTGTCTTGGCCTTTTTAGCAACCTTGGGTCTAGACTGTTTAAGTTGCTGATAATCAAAGGCATCGGGTGAGATTTCTTGCTTCTTTCTCTCTGGAGTAAAAGAACTAAGCCATGGAGGTAAAGCCATCAACTCTCCTTCAGTAGCAGTTGCGAGCAAAGGAGAAGCAATTTCTATTTGAACAACTGTGGTCATCCTGGGAGGAGTATCTGTTTGGATGGCGACCATGGTATGCTCAGTAACCAATGGGCATGAAGAGTGCCTCATAAATTCTTCAAAACCAAAAGTGGAGGTATCAATCTCTGACAGCTGGATACATGCAGGAGTATCTTCAGGAACTTCCAACACTCTCTTGTTGATGATCAGGAGGCGGCTTGTATGCTGAAATAGGAACGACATTCTGAGGAGACTCTTCCATCATTATGTCAGGAGGAGAAAGGGGCGTCTCAATGGAAACTGAGGAAGGGATTTGATAAGGTGAGTCCGAAGCTGGAGACTTAGGAGCATCATCAGATTTCTGCCCTTCTTATGGATTATCAAGATCGATCACTTGAACATGAAACTGTGACTTTTCCTTTCCACGAACTGTCGCCTCCTTAAGAGGAAGCACTACTGCCCGACGAACTCGCAATTTGATCCTCGTGCCAGAAGATGATGCACCTTCCTTGTTGTCAACCTAAATCTTAGACTTACGTCCAAGAGGCCCCGTAGAATCATCTTCTTTTCCAACCTCGATTTTGATGAGTCTAACACCATTACTTTTCAGCCAAGCGTTGGTGTTAGCCAAGATAGGCTGAAATGTCTCAAGAATGGATGTGCACTCCTTGTGTGACCATTGGATTAAAGGAAGTGGAGCTTACTCAACCCTTCATGAAATATATTCAGGATCAAGCACATGCCGATCATCAATCATCCCTTGTGGAATATCCACCAAGTTCAAATCAACAACTTGCTTAGCAGTAAGCCTGCAGCAATCCATCTTCAGAATTTCCACTTCTGTACGAAGATCTACCCAGATATCCTCAATACGATGCATGTGCACGAAGGACTTTTTGATCTTTTCCTTCATACCCCGGTAATCAAAATCAGCTCTGGACTTAAACCTTTTGAGCTTAATTTCCTGCATCTCAGTCTCCATAGCCTTGGCTTTGACGGATGTGACAAGAGAATACCGGCCAATTTGCAATGGGTTTGTTGTAGAAATCCCCATTCCGACCTTATGTCTGACAGACTGATGGGCATGCACAGCCATGATTTGTCTTCCCAACTCCATAAGCATGATCTTATCAGTCGGGTATCTAGGGAGCATGTATGGCTGCCCACTATAGCATCCGACTCTCATATAGGTAAAGGTCGGGAATTGAAGAAACAAGCACCCATACTCATTCACTCTTTCCCATGCCTCATCTAACACCCTTCTGTTCTTTAGAGTTCTGTCAAACTGGCACATGAAGTAACCGAAGAATGCATCTTGAACTCTTCTGAAATGCAATCTGCTGGGTCTCAAAGGGAGCTGATCATAGTATTCCCATGCCGGTATAAACGAGCGGTCACCCTTAGTAGAAAAACCAGGGAAATGTCTGAGTGACGCTGCCGAATACACTAAGTATGAATTCATATAGAAAGTCATGGTGGAAGGGACTGCCGCAAGTTGCTCGCACAAGGTATCATTGATGACTTCTCCCCATGATATATGATGGGACTGCCTTATGAACATGACGAACTGGTACATCCAGGGCTCAAAAACATTAGAATGTTCAAGACCCATCATCCTGCTGAGGAGAGTTATGATGTCTCCAATTTCCCATTTGAAGTCACAGCGGTACAACTTAGCCCACCTTGAGAAGGCGGCTCGTGGCTCATGAATCTACCTGTTAATATGACGTTTGCAATCCTTTTCCCTTTTTACATAGTACTTAGCTGCACTATCTTTGGAGATTTCCATATTAATAGGTGCCGGTGGTATTCTGAAGACTTTCTCAATTGTGTCTGCGTCAAGGCGGATTATTGCTTCACCATCATCATTTTCAATGGTTCTTGTCTCCTTATCAAAGTGATGGGCGCAAGCGAGAACAAATTCAGGTTTTAGGGCAGCCATTGGAAAAGAAGACGCGTGATGGATATGGCTGTCCAATAGCTGCTGTATATTGCTATCCTACGGATCCTCTACCCTCTTGACAAATTCTGACATGTCCACATGCCCAATCTCTGTATCTTTTATGCGATCCAAAGGAGAAGAGACTTGAGAAGGTGAAACCTCATTTTGGTACTTATCATATTTATACTTCATCTTCTTTGAAATTGGAGATGACAACAAATTTGACATTGAAGGACAACCTGGTATACTCAGATGAAGACTTAAAAGTGTTAAAGCAACATCATAATCAGCTGCAACTAACATTTTTCCTTCTTCAAATGGGAAGAACTACAACCCTTGCACTTCAGGATTTTGTGAGAGAAAGAGAGGAAATAAATCGGAAATGTTAGGAATCTTGACTTTGACCAATTTCGGATCTTGGGGAAAATTTTACAAGTATACAAGTTTGGAATGAATGCACATGCAATCGGATTTTTAAAACCCGAATGCAAGTATACTTGTAAAATGGAAAATGGAGAAATGAGTGAAAAATGAGAATTAGACTTGTGGGAAATGATGTGAACAAAAAGTATGGATATAGGCGATATGGATGGATAAAAATAGAAAGATTTTGGGAATGACATTTTAATGAAAATGGGAAGAAATTTGAACATGCAATCCGGTTCAAAAAACCCGATTTTGGAAGGATGGGTATTTTTCATCTTTGCAACTTGGAATTTGAACAAAAGATGGTTAAAACTTTTTTAACCATAAGGGAAGAACAATGATTTTCATCCAACTTGTAATTGGGATTTAAAATCCCGAATACAAATAAAGAGGGAAAATGGGGAAGAACAATGCAATTCAAAAATTGCTTTTTAAGGGGAAAATTTCTCTCACAAAACCGATTTTTGGGGCAAAATCAACATATATACAAATCTACAACTAGAAAGGAAAATAAGAAAACAAAAAAACAAGAAAATGAAACAAGAAAAGAAAATAAATCATACCTTGTTCCAATTTAAAAAATGCCTCTTCAAAAGATGATCAATCTTTGAAAGAAGGAAGAATAGCTCTTAAATAAAGATTAACCGCAATCCGAAAACCCTTGCCACGTTTTACCAAAATGCCTAAGGCAGAAAAACGTGGCACCATATGCAAATTAAATGGCCCAAAGAAATGGTCAAATCTCCTTCCAACTTCAACGCCTAGGCATGAAAGGCAAAAACGCCTTACGAGATTGCAACTTCATGGAGTTAAAATCCCCCAAAATGTGGATTCAAGGAACCACGTGGTAAACCGTTTTTGCAGAAAAGAAGGGTAAATCATCACTAAAACAACAGCAACGTGTTCTTCAACTGACATAAATCGCCTTGCAACAATATCGCCTCCTTACTCCTTGAATTTCTCCACAAAAAAATTGGGAAGAATTTGTGGAAAAATTGGCTTAGGAGAAGAAAATCGGGTTTTTGGGAAGGAAATACAAGTTTTAATTCATGTATTCACATGCAATAGAGAAAATTGGGTTTTATTTCCCATTTAACAAGTTTTAATTGTCACTTTTCCCTCAACAAGGCAAAATCGGGTTTTGGAAATGAAATTACAAGTTCAAAATTTTTTAATTTGCACTTTATGGAGAAAATCGGGTTTTTTGGGCAAAATAGCAAGAGTTTTAAATGTCACTTTATTTCATTTCGAGGCAAAATCAGGTTCTGGAGAGAGATGTGCAAGTTACAAATTACTTGTAAAGGGAAAATAAAATCCCTCTAACAAGTTTTAATAACTTGCACATATGTAATAGGGGTTTAAAATCCCTATTACAAGCAAAAGACATTAAAATAGGGGTTTTATAAAAGAAATACAAGTTAACTTGTAACTTATCCAAAAAATCCCTATTATAACTTAAAAAAAGCCAAAAAGCATCAAGGGGGAAATAAAAAGCAAGTTACAAGTTCTTTTTTTTCAATAAAGTGCACTTGTAATTAGCCAAAAATTTCCCTACAAAGACTAAAACAAAGAAAATCATTAAAACTTGCAATTCAAGGAAAATTTCCCACCTGCAGTCAAGGAGAAAAAACCCAAAATTGAAGGAAAGACATAGCAAACAAACCCAGAATGCGACGAACTTTGAAACGTGGTTCGAGGATGGATTGAGGATTAAGCCAGTCCAAGGATCAGGCGAAATTCCACCTCGGGAAGCGTGCCATAGAGTAAAATTTTCATTTTTTGACAAAAATTTCATGTAATTGTCCTTCATTTTTGAAAACAAAAATGAGGACAATATGGATTTGTTGACGTGTCTGAAATCGCATTGCTGCAAACTTCATACGGCCAACGCAGAATAGAATAGCCGACTGATTATCCTACTCTCTCTTGAGATAAGGAAGTCTCTAATGCTGTTTTCTAAGTTTGATCAAAGGAGACTACCTCAAGGTTTCTTTTGTCAGGTCTTGACTGCGGGATCTCTCAATGGCTTGATGTGTTTTTGCTGGAAACACAAGGGGGCTTACGTTTGATTAGTAATTTCATATACGAATTCCCAGGGACCTCTTTTGGTTTTCTTTCAGGTGATGTTGGTTAATTTGAAGCTGATTTAGCAAGACTGCAGATTTCTAAAAAAGGGGGATAAAATTGGGAGGAAAGAAAGGAAGGGTAGGGAGAAAGAGAATGGTAAATGTTAACTAGGACAACAGATTTACCCAAGCAGACAGACACCTCCGGGAAACCAAATTAAGCATCATCAGTCATTCAGACACAATGTTTGCATAAACTCAGTGCAATCTTCAAAGGAGAAACCAGATTTTCATATTATCAAATACAATATTAGAACTTCTACATTCATGATATGTGTACATTTGATAATCGAACTGAATCATAAAATAGCCCAGATTAACCATGCAGAAAGGAAAAAAGCAATCAGCTATCCTCTAATGGTATGGACTGTGAAGATTCTATCAGATGCTTGGTAAGAACTGCTGTGTAAAATGAACAGACATAATTTAAAAGCTTTCTAATTTAAATGAAGAAGGAGACCATGCACTCACAAGGAAATTTGAAGGTAATTTCAATCCATTGTATTAATTCCTGCAAAATTTCTTCAGAGCTTTCGCAACAATTCAAGAACTTCCTCTCAAAATGAGGGAAAACCAATCCCCTTAAATAGGTTTCCAAAAATGGATGAATGGCCAAGATCTAATCTAAACAAGTGGCCCAGATTCATCCTTACAAAAAGAGGGACCCACACTCATAAATAGGGGGATAAATATCTACAACTACCCCAAAAGGAGCAATAACTACCAAAGGATAATTACAACTTTTGAAATAATCCAAAAAAGGGAGGTGCACCAAAAAACTTTACAATATGTTGACCAAAAGTCAACTGTCACCTTTTTGGAACAAAAGTGCACTTTTTAAGACTTGGAGGGAAAAAGGCATTTTTGAGAAACTACTTTCTCTATCCTGGTTTCACATTCCTTTTGCAGAAACTGGTCTTCGCCATGCAGGTACTCTCGCCATAAATCACGACCTGCTGCTCGTTCCTCGCGGACATATTCCTGAAACTTGATGCATAATTGGAAGAGGGGATTAAAAGGCGGCATGGGAGGGTGGCGAATTTTGTATTGCATGCCTTCGAGATACTGGTTCACGTGCCTTAAACCGTCCTTCCAGCTGGAGCGATTACGCTCGAAGCACAATATGTCTGAATGGAACTGACCAGCAAAACTCAAGTCTTCAATGGAATAAGAAACCTTATCTACTCCCAATCTTTCCTCCCAATCAGGCCGGATTACACTGTCGGACAGGTCATTTATCCACCCCGAAACCATTGATCGGAGGATGGTCTTGCCTAGTTCTTGCATGTTCCCCAGAATTGCCTCACATGCGTCATTTTCTTTGTCAATAATTTCCTGGGCGTCGTTCTTCATGGTGACGGTCCAATACCATTCCTTGAGAACACTGATGCTATGGGGATTCAAGATGTCAGGCAGTGTGGGAATTTGTGTATGTGTCCAGAAAAGAGCTCTTAGGAGGGGAAGGGTAGAGGCCGCTACTTCATGCATGTGAAGGGATTCTCTCTTTACTTCCAACAGCCTGACGAGAGTGAGCTCTCGATGGAGAGCCATTTCCTTTACTTCTTTGAGGATCTGTTCTCCCTTTTTCTTGATGTCTTGCACCCATTCCTTAACGGCCTTTGCGGTATCCCGGATTCCTTCAAATTCAGTTGTGGTCCTCTGCGCCAATGCCATTGGGGGGATATGGGATTCAGAGGGGTTGTGCAGTGGCCGTAGGAGCTTATCGATGTATCCCTCGGCTTGTTCAGCACGGGCCCGATACATGTCCTTTTCAGCCGTGACCTCCTCGAGCTGTCTGAGTATGTTCTGCACTGAGTCCTTAAATTCCTCCTTTTCTTGCTCTTTTGTAGCTCGTCCGATGGGGACAGTCGTAATGCTATAATCTGCCAGGGTTATTTGATCTGCTGGCTTGTTTACGGGCGGGGTAGCAATATGAAGAGTGCGGTTCCTTTGCCCATCCTTGGTTATCTTAGAGTATGTTCTCGGTTTCTTCTTCCCTTTTGCTTTTGTTTGATCCATTCGTGAGAAGATGTCTTCAAGGTCGATGGGCGCCTTGGTGGCGGCCCTGCGCTGAGCTCTGGCGATCAGCCACTCTTGAGGCACTGTCTGGGTTGAGGATAGGGTTAAGTTAGCACCTTGTGCTCCCATGCTTCCAACTGGCTGATCACAAATTAACAGCTGTCCCGCCATCGGAGGGGTGGAAGAAGGAGGAAGCTCTTTGTTTGCATCTGAGTTCTCCCCTATCTCACTGAATAATTGTCTGACATCTTCCTGTGATGGTGGCTCCTTGGTTCCCTCGAGCTCATGGATCTCGTCTGCTCTTTGTTCCCCTTCGACAGTTGAGTCGTCCTTGGCTGCATGGAGGAGTAGTAATTCATGGCGGCTCTGCTGGGTAGGTTCATGCACTTCGATCCCCTGGGTGGATGGGATTTCTCCTTCCTCTATCTGGTCACCCGGCTTAGTCGGATTGGGGCCCTTTTGCTCGGTGTCCGGCATATCTGGAGCAGGAGGATCATTGGCTTGGAATGCCTCTATGTCACTCTGGGAAGGCGGAGCAGGTATGCAATCCAAATCTATGGCGTCGTCGGATGAACTGGGGTCCTTTGAAGATGAAGTGGTCTCTGGCCTTCTTATGGGAATCTTCTCCCTTCTTGTTCTTTTGGACGTCCGAGTCCCTCTGCAAGCCTTAGTTTTCTTCCTTTTCTCTGGTTTTTCAGCTGATGTCCTTTCATCTTCGGAAGACCGAGAGTCGAAATTGCCCATCAGATGGTAAGTAAACTGGACCCCTTCATGGACTAGCCTCTCGATCTGGTGTTGTAACCACTGATCTGTGTATCTTGCCGGGGCTGCCATGACTGCTTCGAAATCCGTGATTGGGTCTTGAGACCAATCAACGCCTGGCAAGAGATGCCTTACTGCTTCGAATTCCCGGACTTGGAGACAGTTCCCCGAGTCTGTGAGCTGATCCGGGACCCGACGGTACTCAAAGAGTCGCATTTGCTGCACACTCAATCTAGAATATTCCCGTCGCCTGACTTCGTAGTCATCGGAGCAATTTTTCCAGTAATCTTCAATTGACTCCTTTGCTCTGTAGCGCCTACCGTAAGCTCTCTTTGCCAAATTGTCATGATCAAAACATTTTCTCAGAAAATGTTCCTGTAGGCCATAGGAGGCTAGCTCTGCAAGGGATTCTTCTGCTAGGGTGGGAGTTCTCAATTGGACATCATGGTTGCCTATGATCATTGGAAATGCGAATCCAGCTTGCTTGCTCTCTCGTAACAATATGCCGGCAGGGCGTGATTGTCTCGCCACCTCCATGAGGACTACTTTATCGGTTGGATACCGCGGAAGTCGAAGGGGGGCACCTTCAAAGCCAGCAATTCGGAGGTAGGAGAATCTTGGGAACTGAATAAACCAGGCCCCATACCTCTGCACTAAAATGGTAGCTTGCTCTGAGAGCCTTATGTGTAACCCTCCCTGCATTAGCCTGACTAGGCGCATTGTGAAGGCGTCGTTGACGCGTTCGTATTGTCCAACCGCGTAAGCCGGGCTGCTCTTTTCCCTTTGAGCTATATCCTGGTAGTGCAGCTGCGGGTAGCAATCATAAACTTTTACCTGACCAGGCCCATTCCCGATCTCACCTTTCATTATTAATCCTGGCAGTGGCTGGTTCTTTGCGAACACATAGACCAAATAGGAGGTCATGGTGAAATACTTCTTTGTCTCAAGCTCAATCAGCTGAGCGTGGATGTTATCACTTATGATCTGGGCCCAGTCAAACTTAGACTTTCCGGCAAAGACCTGTTCTGTAAAATAGAACATCCATTCTTCAAAGTAGTTGGACTTAGGAAGTCCCATGACTCGGCTAAGTAAGGTGACCATATCGCCATGTTCATTATGAAAGTCACTTCTGGGGGTCTTTTTCACAATCCTGGTGCTTGAAGGCCTTTTCTCTTTGAACCATTCTTCGTTAATCAATGCCCTGCATCGGGCTGGGTTCATATCATACGCCCCCTGTGCCTCGTCCATTGTTGTAGCTATGGGATTATTTGGAAAGGGGATATCAAATGCATCACCGATAGCCTCAGGGGAGAAGTCGGCAATAGTGATATCTTCCAGAAGCACTAATCTGGACTTTGGCTCATAATGCCGAGCAACTTCCACTACTAATTCATAGTTCTGGATTGCTGGAGGAAAACCTGCTGCTTGGGCGATGCCACTTTCTAGCATTTGCCTAGGCCTGCCATATGCATTGGGTGAGAAGACCCGATCCCTGAAATCCTGAATATCAATATGGCCAAGGTCGGTGTCACCAATGTTGTCCCAGATGCTCTGGACCTTTGACTCTCTTAACCCTCCTCTCTGATACTGATACTTCATTCTTTCAACTTTCCGTGGGACGTCTGATTTGGATGCTCGTGAGGTTTCTGCTGCAGCGGGTGTTCTTGATGATTTTGCCGCTGATTTAGGCATTTATCCTACACAGCGAGACACTGATTACAAGGTGATACGAGAATGACGATGCGGGTTAGATAATAACAAAAGTGTTTCAATAGACCGAGATTAGTTTAAATATCATTCTGGGCTAACAATCTGATTAACTTCAACAGCATCATATTCCTGAAGATTTATGACTAAGCGTTCTCACTTTCGAATTTTTTGATTAATTTTAACAAAGACAAAACATGAGAATTTTGAAAAGAGATGCAGTTTTCGGCCAAACTTCGGGAATGAGTCCTAAATTTTGGATGCTCGAATGATGGAGATGCAGACTCTAAGCATTTCAAATTTTGCGTATTTGCCTATTTGATCCACACATTTTAAATGACCGTACGTGATAAGGCGTACTTACCTGATCGGAGCGAATGATGGGTGATTGCTCGACCTTGCGGCGGGGCGAGCGGATGATCCTGCAAAATTTGAATCCCAACGGTTATCCTTCCTGTTTAAATTTTCGCAGTTTGGAAGATGAAAGAGGATTTGTCAATTTCACATGGTTCTGTGCCTAGCAACCTGAATTTTAAATGGTTGATGGGAGGATGATGCAGTGTCTTACCTCCTTATTTTCGGATTTAAGAGTTCCTTTCGAATTTTGAATTGGAGGTTTTCGAATCTAACCTTCGCGGGTGTGCTCGTCCTGACCTCCGCGTTACACACTGTGTCTTCTGCGTTTAATGTTTTGCTTGCTTTTTGGACTTCGTTTTTACTTTCACCTTGGAATTTCGGATGCTTCGGGTCCGAAAACGCTGCTTGCCCGACCTTGTTGAAGCTCGAACGCAGGGGCTCGAAGTGCGTTTTGTAATGTGTTTGCTTTTGAAACCTTACTTCGCCCTTTTCATTCGGAGCTTGGGGTCCGAAGCATGCATTTCGATGTGTTTTTAAAACCTACACTTCACCCTTGGTCATTCGGACGCGGGGGTCCGAAACGTCGTTTTTGATATGTTTTAAAAAACTTTAACTTTGTCCCTTTTCATTCGGAGCTTAGGGTCCGAAGTGTGTTTGATATGCGTTTTTTAAAAACTTACCTTTCGCCCTTGGTCATTCGGACGCGGGGGTCCGAAACGTTGTTGATGTTGCTTTTAAAACACAACCCTTCGCCCTTGGTCATTCGGACACGGGGGTCCGAAACGTTGTTTTTGATGTTGCTTTTAAAACACAACCCTTCGCCCTTGGTCATTCGGACGCGGGGGTCCGAAACGTTGTTTTTGATATGTTTTAAAAACTTTAACTTCGCCCTTTTCGGAGCTTAGGGTCCGAAGTATGCATTCGATATGTTTTTAAAACTTTAACTTCGCCCTTTTCGGAGCTTAGGGTCCGAAGTATGCATTTGATATGTTTTTAAAACTTTAACTCCGCCCTTTTCGGAGCTTAGGGTCCGAAGTATGCATTTGATATGTTTTTAAAACTTTAACTTCGCCCTTTTCGGAGCTTAGGGTCCGAAGTATGCATTTGATATGTTTTTAAAACTTTAACTTCGCCCTTTTCGGAGCTTAGGGTCCGAAGTATGCATTTGATATGTTTTTAAAACTTTAACTTCGCCCTTTTCGGAGCTTAGGGTCCGAAGTATGCATTTTGCGCTACGTTTTAAACTTAACAGCTTGTGTTATTCGGACACGGGGGTCCGAAGTATGCATTTTGCGCTACGTTTTAAACTTAACAGCTTGTGTTATTCGGACACGGGGGTCCGAAGTATGCTATTGCACTGTGTTTTAAACTTAACCTTCACTAAAGTTCGGACCTAAGGTCCGAAAACGTTGTTGGGCAGTGTTATGTTTTGAAACTTTAACTTTTTGGAAATTTCGGACCTAGGGTCCGGAATGCGATTGCCACCTTATGCTTTCAAATTTTGAATTTTCACCTTCGGACGCTTACATCCAAAAGGGGGGGAGCGCACAACGTTTTAAACTTAACAGCTCAACTTGACTTTCGCCAAGTTCGGACCTGGAGTCCGAAAAAAAATGCTTGCATTGCGTTAAGTTTTGAAATTTTGGAACAAACTTTCGGCATTTACGCCCGAAAGCCAGATCAGTCAAGAGGACTCATTGGTTCGTTACTCCAACGTCGATCAGCTTACGGACTGATCACGAACTCGCTCGAGGAGACACGAGAAACTCTGTTTCGATTCTCGGGACGACGATCAAAAAACTCAAAACTGGAAAGGGGGGGACCCTGTCGGCGACAGGGGGCGTGTGCAACGCACAACAGGATTGCACATCAAAGGACAAATCCTTGCATAGAAAAACAAAGCTAATACCTTGCATAGCAAAACAATTTCTCTAACCAAGTAATTGTGCCTTATGCAGCAGCTCCAAAAACTTTTAGAAGCACAAAAAAGCAACTGTGTAAAACATCTTAAACAAACAAGTGTTTTAATAACCAGTTTTTCATACTTTTTCATTTTTTAATGTTTTCCCTTATAGAGTGCATGTTTAAAGCATAATGTTTTCCTAATCTAAAAACCTTGTGGAATGGAAGTATAAAGCATTTTAGTCTGAGAGAGCTCTCATGTACCTAGTTAATGTTTTCTGATTTTTGTTTTGTAGATTGCAACTGTAAAGCGTCTTCCTTGCTTCCTTCTTTGCTGACACTTGTTTTCTTTATTTTTTCTAGTTTATGGAATTGGTGAGTTTTGCTTTCTTATCTGCTTCCTCCTGTTTTCTTTTTTGCTTGTTCTAGTTTATGGATCTGGTGATGTTTTCATCAATTTTATGAGGTTTTTGTCCATCCAGGAAGTTCCATACATAAGGTTGAAACATGTATTATATTTATGCGTTCCTTGTTTTCCTCAAACCTGGTTTTTGTTTGATGTTTGTAATTTGCTTCAAAGTCATGGTTGACATTGAAAACATAAATACAAATATAATTTTTAACTTTTCCTCTATTTCAGGAATTTTACATAAGCCACAAAAAGTTGGTTTATTTTGTGTTCATATTGAAGCGGAGACACCTTAGCTGTCGTTTTGCAAATAAGCTCTTGCTGTCACCACTTTTATGCTTTCTGAGGTGATACTGGAAATGGCCTTTTCTGCATGCAAGAATCTCAATGGTCCCTTGGAAATTTCTTATGGCACGAATTGCAATGGTACAAACACATTACAATACACATGGGTATCTGCAAGGCTAAAATACAGAGGACAGTTTCTTGTGAATACAAGAGACTCAGTTTCAAAAGGTAACTGGAAAATTTATGGAATGAATAATCGAAATTGTTTCCAGAATGGAAAATTTGTCTCTTTGTGTCCCATCTCGCGAGCTAGTAAAAGTGAAGTTCAAGAGTGTCCTGCT
>NC_081406.1:372417420-372542420 GCF_030272615.1 Cryptomeria japonica | reverse complement strand
ATCATCACCATCATCACCATCATCATCACCACCATCATCACCACCATCATCATCATCATCATCATCATCATCATCATCATCATCATCATCATCATCATCATCATCATCATCATCATCATCATCATCATCATCATCATCATCATCATCATCGTCATCCTCATCGTCATCATCATCATCTTCATCATCATCATCATCCTCATCGTCATCATCATCATCATCATCATCATCATCATCATCATCATCATCATCATCATCATCATCATCATCTTCGTCATCATCATCATCATCCTCATCGTCATCCTCATCATCATCATCCTCATCATCATCATCATCATCATCATCGTCATCGTCATTGTCATCGTCATCGTCATCATCATCGTCATCGTCATCATCATTGTCATCATCATCATCATCGTCATCGTCGTCATCATTGTCATCATCATCATCATCGTCATCGTCATCATCATCGTCATCGCCATCGTCATCGTCATCGCCATCGCCATCACTATCGCCATCGCCATCGCCATCGCCATCGCCATCGCCATCGCCATCGCCATCGCCATCGCCATCGCCATCGCCATCGCCATCGCCATCGCCATCACCATCGCCATCGTCATCGCCATCGTCATCATCATCGTCATCGTCATCGTCATCGTCATGATGATGATCATGATGATCATGATGATGATGATGATGATGATCGTCATCGTCATCATCATCATCATCATCATTGTCGTTGTCGTCGTCATCGTCATCGTCATCGTCGTCATCATCATCATCATCATCATCGTCGTCGTCATCCTCATCCTCCTCATCATCATCCTCCTCCTCATCATCATCATCATCATCGCCGTCGTTGTCGTCGTCATCGTCCAAACAAGGTGGTGGATCTGAAGGATCTGTCACTCTAGGGAAGGGATGCTCTCCAAAATACTAAGCATACTCTGTAATCATCCTAGCTTCCAATAAGTGCGGTTGTATTTCCCAAGCATGATGTGGCATGGCAATGAAATATACATACATAATATCAAATGAAATTGATGGCCCCCACTCTACTCTATCCTTGTATGTGCACGCAGACAAGGCCATCCCCTGTGGCATCCCTTGGATGTGGCGAAATTATCTATATACCCATGCAACCAACTGTCGCTCAATAACTAATGGAATCCTCCCAATAAAAACCGGCTCTAATAGACAACTGACAATCCTCCCTCGTCATCCATCCACAACTCATAATTTACATAAGGTCTCCAAATAATTGAGTCCATGGTATCCAAGGCGTGTCTCCAAAATTCCAACCTCCCTAGCTTAAGATGGGAAACCACTCCACGATATGCATACAAATAGGGTTGTACATCTCCTCTCACTCGATCATACAATGGATGTATCATGATAATATGCTCCCAACACCATATCTATAATAATGTCACACCAAATGCTAAACTAATAGTCCCATCATATACCACCTGGTGTAAATCATAGTATAGGCGAGAAAGCATACCAACTCCCCATGCATAATGGGTCATGTGTCTCACCATCTACTCTAAAATTCGACCCCAACCAATAGATAAACCTTGATTTCTATCTAGGCAAATGAACCCTCCAATCAACCCTGC
This sequence comes from Cryptomeria japonica, assembly GCF_030272615.1. Classification (NCBI taxonomy): domain Eukaryota; kingdom Viridiplantae; phylum Streptophyta; class Pinopsida; order Cupressales; family Cupressaceae; genus Cryptomeria; species Cryptomeria japonica. The sequence goes on along the minus strand of NC_081406.1, from coordinate 372,540,804 downwards.
TAACACTGAAGGTTAAAGAGCATAATAAATGAGTATATCATCCCAACAACCCTCAGGTCCATCGATACCCTCATCATCAAAAACTCTACACAGTGTCATTGTACTCCCCATCTCATGATGATCATACTGAACAAGATCTCTAGTAAATAGAATACACAGAATCTTGTACACATCCTCAAGAGTCACACTGATCTCACCAATGGGCAGGTGAAAAGTGTTGTGGTTGCTATGCCACCTCTCTGCAAGTGCTGTCAGCAAAACCCTATTTTCCCTAATATTGGGTATTTACAAGAGATGTCTCAATCCACATGCATCAATGTAGGCTTTACATGCATCATCTATCTCAAGTATCATCTGCATAGTCTTCTGGAATCATTCTCGAGACTGCAAGACATATAAATCCTCCCGAATAAAAAAACAATGCTACCTGTGTCAATCATCGATCCTAGCTGCATCTAACCTAAAACATTGGGGCACACAGTTGCCTATCCTATCAACTCTTTAGAGACTAGATCGGTCTCCCTGAGCTCCTATTAGTTGAAAACCATCAATCATGGCATCAACTTATTATATCATCCAAAAAATCATGCAACAACATTAATCAAATGACCTAAAATACAAATGTGATACACTTTCATGCAAAAGCGCTATAAAAATGAACAAATGCACTATAATATCATATGCGCTAAGAAATTAAATGTGTTATTTAAACTATTGAATGTGTTACAAAAACATGCATACGCACTAGAAAAACAAAATCACTATAAGACCTAACAAATGCGTAAAAATAATTTTCAAATATGCTAAAGATGTGAATGCGCTAAGATAAACTATGAAAGTGCTAAAATAACTATCAAATGTACTAAAAGAAATGCAAAAAATAAAAAATAAAAAAATTGTGCAAAACAAATGATTCAAATTTTGACCTAAAAGTGCATTAAATGAATAAGTACAAGAAAGGTACAAAGGTACATATTGTGGGACCATAGTCGGCTGGTCTCTGGTATCTGCAGACACACTCAAATCGATGGTTGTGGTAAGGGATCACCATTTTGAGAGCTGGCATCACTCTCCTCTCACCACTAAGCTCCACAAATCACTCCTAAAGCTCCAAGTGTGCAAATGAATTGTAAGTGGACCCTCACCATGCTATATGTAGCTCACTTTAACCTAATTGGAGGTGTAATGCTAATGTGGTGCTGGGGAAATTTTTTATATCATTGGTACAATATTTTCCACAAATTTCTTCATCCAAAATTATTCTAATTTCGTGAGATTGCTAATTTCACCAAAATTTTCAAAATTTATCATCAATCGATCTCTTGAGGGGGCATACCATTAATATCACACTATCAAGGGAAAAACTGAGACTTAATTTATTATTCTTTGAAATAACATTGTTCCAAAATTGTCTCATAGAGGAGCAAAATGTATACATCTAAAAATGGCTAAGGATAGTTAAATAAATATTTATTAAATTTATTTAAATCTCTTTATTCCTCTATTAAATAAATAAATTATTAGTTTTATTTATTTGATTCATTAGTCTTATTCCTCTAAATCAATTTATTAATTAAATGTCAATTATTTAATTAATTATCTCCACAAATTCTTCAAAAATTCTCATTGATTAAATAATTTGATATTAATTAATTCTTCAATCTTAATTCCTCTTCATCTCGCCATCTCATCTTTTCATCTCACCATTATGTGGCTAATGAAATTAATTTTTATGATATTAAAATTCTGACATTATTCTCAACCTATAGTCCTAGTCAATAGGAGAAGGAGATTGAGGTGTCCTCCTACTTCCTATATTCTCTCCACTACTCCTAAACCCTTGGAAGAGGTTTTGTCCACCTCAACTTGGTCAACATCCACTTGTCATATAATGCCTAGATTATCTCCAACTATCCTATATTCTTGGATTTTCATCTATAGTCAAGGTGAGCATAGTACCACTTGTTCTCTTCTTCCACCTTCTTCTCCATCTTGCATGTGTAGGAGGAACATCTTCATCCTTTCTCTCTCACATTCTAACTAATCATTCTTGGTCATTTATCTATCAAGATTCACTCTCAACCATTTATTCTCGTCACATATGATTTTTATCTTGCAAAGTCTATAAAAAGAGGCCTTTTCCAATATTTTGAGGCTAGTCGCTATCAAGCAATCAAGCAATTTTAGAGAAAATCCCATATTTTGAGCATTTCAATAGTGTGCCTTTGGCTTAGAACATATAATTTCATATCATTTTCATTATCATAGCATTGCATTGTCCATCTTAGTTTCATCTTACACCTTTCATACCACAGTCCATTCATCTTTGTCATGTTGAAGTAAACTAGTGCAAATATGAGAGAAATCATTCCAACAAACAAGAGCAGAAGGTGATAGGACACAATGGAACAAAAAATTGAAGGTTTAATTGTTATATTTTTCTTCTTATATTGTCTCATTGGTAATTTGGATTTATTGTAGGAATCTTAGGTTTGTAGTAGCTTATTTCATAGTCTTGCAGTGTCATTCTCACATTTTCTAGGTTATAGAGACATTTAGACTCGATAAAGTTCCAACACAAGATCCTTTAGCAAGCACCATAATTTGTCTTACTGACCTAAAATTATATTATAAAATGTTACATGTATCCTTGAATCATTCAACTTTGAAACAAAAATAAACAATTTAGCTAGTCCAAAATATATAAAATATCAATAAGAATTTTCACCATTCCATCATTGAAACACAAAGGTACCTTCCTATGGCCAATAATATAATGTTAACTATTATCACCCCAAAACACTTCTCCTACATCATATTTATGGTAGGAAAGGAACCACTCCTTATAATCAGTCACATGATACAAACAACTAGAGTTAATCAACCATAATTCATTAGCACAAGATTAGCTAAAATAAATAAAGCTTCATTTTCACTATCATCAAATTTTTTTTAGTGGATTCATAGTTCTATTTTTGCATCCCTTGGCATGCCCCTATTTACCATAGTTCTAACATTTTATGCTACTATTTCTTGGGGTCTTACAATGGCCTTGAGACCTATATCTCAATAACTTTTATGAATCTCCTTTTAGTCCATCTTTTTCTTTAGGGCTTTCTCAAACATGTAATGCATTATTAGAGCTCTTTTTCATGGACTTCCTCATTTCCTCTAAAAGTAGAGTAGTCACAAGAACATCCAACTTTGGATCTTCCATTTGACCACTTAGATTAAGAATTAAATTTTCATAAGATTCAGATGAAAAGCAAAGTAATAATATGCACTTATCCTTGTTAGTTATGTAAACATTGGTAGAACTTAGCTAACTTAAAAATCAAATTAATTGAATTCAAATTATATGTTAGGAAGTCCCCATCATTCGTAAAGTGTACAATTTTCTTTTAAAAAACAATAAATTAATGCTTTTAGATTGATAGAACTCACCAAGCCTATTTCATAATTTGTTTTGTTGGATTCTACAGAGACATTTAGTACCACAAAATCAATAAGACAATTGAATGGTGGCTCGTGCCTTTTTATCCAACTTCTACCAATATTTATCAAACATATTCTTTGGTTTCTTTTTCATTTGTAACTACTGATGCTCTACAAAAAGGATGGTTAGGATAACAAACACAAGCAATAAGCAAGAAACCAATTGTTAGTGTTAGAAAATCAAATATCAAACACTATCCTAAGCAAGAATATCAAGAGAGACACTAAAAGCAAAATAGAAGATTTAACAAAGAAAATAAATGCAACAAGGCATCTCCAAATGCCTTCCATCATGCTTGTATCTTCTCCTCCCTTGTTCCTCTCCTCTCCAAGTTCCCAAATGAGTGTAGCTCTCAGTAGCTTTTTGCACTATTTTGGATGTCTTATGAAGGCTCAAGATTGTAAATGCTTTAAACTATGCAAATGCCAGTGTAAAACAAACTAAATATGAGATATTATGTAATTAACTAAGATTAATTTTAGCCCAAAATGACAATGTGAGATGATTATGCTAAATGCTCTCTAAAATTTACTATAAGTTAGATGCATACAAGTTTTTCAGGATCTGGATTATGAAGAAATGAGCTCTATTTATAGGTAAAATGGAGCAATGGATGGCTGAGATTGAGTGTTCTTATCAAGGGTTAGGATTGAGGGGTTTATGATCTATGTGAGGGCTTTCAATCCAATCCCATGATGACAAATGTCAACAAGAGATGAGTTGAGAGGGGAGGGAATAAGCATTAAATGCTTGACATGACTTGAGGGTTAACCTGGGAGGTAAGGTTAATGTTGAGTTGAAAGAATAAAGCCATTATCCAATAAATAATGTCTTTATCCAATGGATAAATTCTTGTGCAAGAGTTAGTGAGGATAACCATGGTCCAAGCAATAAATGCTTGAAGAGACCCATAGGTTAAATGAGGGTTGAGTTAGAGGTAAAGTCTCTAACCATGGGAGCAAGTGGATTTAACCATAAATGGTTATGTAAGAGCCATTAATGGTCATGTAAGAGCCATTAGTGGTTTGGAAGACTTTAGGGGTTAGCTTGTTGAACACATAAAGCATTAAATATTTTTCAAAGACTTTGAGGCTTTGAGAAGTGACTTCAAGTTGCTTAGGAATGTGACAATATTTAGGAAATGGGTTTAGGCTAATTAGGAAGGATTAGAAAGTGGTTAGAAGGGTCTAGAAGGGGATTTAGGATTGCAAGTGGGTTTGGTGGATGAGGGAAAATAGGATTTAAATTTAAAATAAAATTAATTTATTTCAATTGTGGTTGCAACTTGCATTTGTAGGAGAATGCAAGTGGGGGGGAATTTGTTTAGTGATTTAAATAAATATTTTAATTATTTATTTAAAAGAGGAAAGGGGTTTAAATTAAATAAATATGATTTATTCATTTAATTGATTGTGAATTTGGTTTAATGAATTAATTTAAATAAATTAAATAATTTATTTAGTTAATAGGAAAATGGTTTGAGGATAAGTTAATTAAATATTAATTTAATTAACTGATTACTGATGGATAAATAATCAAATAAATAAAAAATATTCATTTAATTATATAGACAAATTTATGTGACTACATTTGCCCCTCTTTGAGATGGTGCGGTTTATTACGTCGTTTCAAAAAAATAAAAATAGGTGTGAAGAAATATGCCCCATAAATGTTAATTTAATGGGTGGTATGCCCCCTCGAGAGATGGGCCGAAATTTTTTCGAAAAATCGGGCGATCTCTCGAAAAAGAATGAAAAGTAGAGGGGAGGTAAAATAGAAGAATTTAGAAAGAATGGTGAGAGAATGGAAGAAAATGGAGTGAATATGGAGAAAGGGGAAGCCAACGAGTACCCTTAGGTCATGCAGGAGATACAGTGCAAATGTGGTGTTTGTGTGTTTGATTGAGACTATACAATTGATCAAAGTTGGTTGGACAATCTAGTGCAATCGATTTAATTGCCCCGGTCGAGTCAAAGTGTGAGAGTTGATTTCAGTTGTTCGCTTGGACATGATAAAGTCTGAGTAAGTGAGTCAAAGTGATCTGTTGGTGACTTAGACAATTGATGTAATTGTCCATTATGATTATGTTTGATTGGTTGATCAATTGATAGTGTGTGCGTGTGATGGATGGTTGTGGGGAATCACAGCAGCCCTGTTGAGACTATGTCATTGTGATAAATGTCTTTTGTAGTCTAGGATTTCTATAATCGATTACTTGTTGAGACCCAAAGATACTTGATCAGAGTATGTGTTGATATTCTAGGTGTGTGTGAGTCGATGTGCCTGTGTAGACAGAGTAATTGGCTTGATTGTGTGGATGACTGAGGATGGGAAGCACAACCCCTCCTATTAGAGGTGGATGGTGATGAACGTATCTTGATTGAGTTGATGGGAAACGATGAAGGGATTATGATGATGTTGATGATCAAGATAGGGAGGGTGAGGGGGGGGGATTCAATGTTAGATAGAAGATATGGAGGACCTATTCCTATGGAAGAAGAGCAAAATAGAGTATGCATTGTCATTACTATGTATGAATGATATGCAACTATATGGATGTATGGATGGGTGAAATGCAACGGAATGTAATATATATTGTTGAGATGGAATGACGATCCATGGTGCTTTATTTTTCATCATTGAGCATGGTAGTATCAATCTTGGATGAGGTAGTAGGAACCAAGTTTGGAGCATTGTACCTGTAAGCAAGAAGTATAGATAAAAGAATACAGACCCTCCATTCTAGTTCATGTGCAGATGTTTGAGGTATACCCTATAGTCAGTAAGCCCTAGTGATCCATGACTAGATTTTTGCATATGATCACGTAGCTTAGTGAACTTCCCACGTAGACACCACATTAGTACATGCCCTAGAACTTCATTGGAACAATTTGCAGACAATAAACAATACTTAGGAACCATCCCAACTACTCTAATCACTTATGGATATCCCAGAGTAGCGTAGGAACCTGATATAAATGAATAAATAACTTAACAAACCAACCAAGTACTTGATAGCTTAAACATAATTTTCTTTTTAAAGAAAATATTATCATGTCTTTGTTTTGGTAAGGAAGGATACATCCTTGTTAAGACAGTTGTGTGTAGATGTTGATTGATTGGCTGATTTGATAAGTGGTCATCATTTGAGTAACTCAAAATGTTTGTTTGATGTCTACTCTAATGTGTATGTACAAAGGATTATCATGCGTTGCCATGTTTTTTATTGTTTTTTTTAATGTTTTTAGATTTTTGTGAGACAATTTTTGAATGTTTTGAATTTTGTGACACTTTTGAATGAAGAAATCAATGAATCACAAGTAATGCAGAATCCACTTCCATCAATAGGTTAAGAGCATTGCTCCCAGTTTAGACATGAATATGAAAAAGCAGGATGCAAGACGCATGAAGAGCTATCTCTGATTGTAGATCAATACCAAGCCATGGTTTGACTGATGGATGAGTGGATGCAATGAATGTGATCGCAACAAGTCTGAAAGACAATGGAGCCATAGCCTTTATGAGTGGTGCTTGTTTGCCAGATTTTCACCATCGCACTTACCCAAGGTGCCACCGAAGTGGTTGTTCACCGTTTGGATGCATGATTTTTCTTTACTATTTTTTTTTTTTTTTTGTATTTTCTTCAGGACATTTATCTGAATGTTTTTGGTGTTCTTGTGGATATGTATGGGAGCTTGATGCTTTATTCAGCTTATGTATGAAACCGTTTGAGGTGCATGTTGTTGATCGGATTTGCTAGCGGTTCTCCATCTGAAGTAGCCAACTGATATGCTCTGAACCCAAATACAATAGTGATAACATATGGACCCAGCCAGTTTGATTCAAACTTTCCCTGATGTTCTCTGTTTGGTTGGTTATGAGGATTATCCCTAAGAATGAGATCACATACCTCAAATGTACGAGGTTTAACCCGATGATTATAGCTTTTGCTCATGCGTTGCTGATAGGCCTTGAGGTGGTTGTATGCAGCTTGTCTCCTTTCATCGAGTATTTCCAAGTCTTGAAGATGGGAGAATCGGTATGCTTCATCATCTATCAGATTATGCAAAGAAATCCATAGAGATGGTATCTCAACCTCAATAGGAAGGATGGCTTTTGCGCCATAGACTAGTGAGTAGGGAGTTGCGCTTGTAGGGGTTCGAATGATAGTTCGATATGCACATAGTGATGGATTTAATTGAATGTGCCAATTATGACCAGCATCATTGACTATCTTCTTAAGGATTCTCAATATGTTCTTGTTTGATGCTTCGGTCTGACCATTGCCTTATGGGTAATAGGGAGTGGAAAAGCGGTGTTGGATATGAAACTTCTCACAGAGCTCACGGACATCCTGATTTTTAAAAGGAAGCCCATTATCCGTGATGATGGACATGGGTACACCATACCAGAAGATGATGTAATTAAGGATGAATGAGGCAATCTTCTTGTCGGTGACTTGGGTAAGTGGAATAGCTTCGATTCACTTTGTGAAGTATTCGGTGATGGTAATAATGAATTTGTGACCATTGGATAAAGATCGATGAATTTTACCCACAAGGTCAAGTCCCCATTGACAAAAGGGCCATGGTGTTGTGATTGGTTGCAATTTCTATGCTATTGCATGTATCAAGTCTTCATGAACTTGGCACTTCTTGCATTTTCTGACAAAATAGTAGGAGTCTTTTTCCACGGATGGCCAATAGTATCCAGCACGCATGATCTTCTTTGCTAAGGTCTGTTGGAGTGAGTCCCACAAATTCCTTCATGTACCTCTTCCAAGGCCTTTATTGTCTCATCCTATTCCAGACATTGAAGGAGAGTAGCATGAAGACTGCTTCAGTATAGGGTTTCAGCAATGATGGTGTATCAAGCATTTTGTTGGATGAAGGTTTTGTGTTGGTCATTCGATTGGTTAGGAGGAAGTGTGTGATCGAGAAGGTAGGTGTAGAACTCATCGTACCATGGGGATTCAGAACTGACAAGGCAACATATCATCTTGGATTCAGGGATATCATAACCCAGAATCCAAAGTTGTTCTACCAAGAACTCGTAGCATGTTGAATTTTGTGGAAGATCTAGGAGAGATGCAATGGTAGCCATGGCGTCAGCAGCTCGATTTTGATCTCTAGGTATCTGCTCAAAGGTGATAGTTGTAAATGATGCTTTTAAACTGTCCACCATTTTCTTGTACGACATGAGTTTATCATCCTTGGTTTGATATTCATCTGTGACTTGTCAAATGACTAGCTGGGAGTCTCCATATATCTGTAGCTCTTTCAGTTTCCATTATATGGCTAGTTTGAGTCCTGTGATCAAGGCCTCATATTCTGCTATGTTGTTTGTACATGGAAAAGTTAACCTGTAAGACTTCGGGATGTTGTCACCTTGAGGTGTGATAAATAGAATGCTTGCCCTTGAGCCATGCCTAGTATATGAACCATTAAATTAGAGCTTCCATGGTTGCGTTGTTGTGATCATGAATATCTCTTCATCTGGAAAATTGGAAACAAGAGGATGATCACCTATGAGGGGTGCATCGATCAACTAATTGGTAATAACTTGCCCCTTGATAGCCTTACGGTCCACATACTCGATGTCAAATTCACTCAGAATCATCACCCATTTGGCCATGCGGTCTGTCAATGCTGCTTTGGTAAGTAGGTACTTTAGTGGATTGATCTTTGCAATGAGTTGTACTTTAGGTGTTAATAGGTAGCACCTCAGTTTAGTGGCTGCCAAGATTACTGCTAGGCAAGCTCACTCAATAGGTGTGTAATTGAGTTCATAGCTGACCAGTGTGCGAGAGATGTAGTATACAATACACTCTTTCCCTTCTACATTATGTTGTGCCAGTATTACTCCCAATTCTTTATTAGTTTCTAAAATATAGATTAATAGAGGTCTACTTAGATCTGGTGGGATCAGCAACGCTGTATTCATGAGATAGTCCTTAAGCATCTGGAATGCTTGTTGGCATTTGGCATACCATTGAAAGCATATGTTTTTGTGTAGCAAATGTGTAAAGGGATGACACTTATCTGCTAGTTGTGCAATGAATCTTCAGATGGATTGTAGTCACGCTTGTAATGTCCTTAGCTGACTGATGTTCTTTGGAGGTGGCATTTCCATGATTGCTTTGACCTTTGCTGGGTCGACCTCAATGCCTTTGCTTGAGACAATGTATCCTAGAAGCTTCCCTGAGGTTACTCCAAAGACACATTTCTTTGGGTTAAGTCGAACGATATTGTTCTAGTCTGTCAAAGATTTTCTCTAATATTGCAAGATGACCTTCTCTTGTTAATGATTTTCCCAATAAGTCATCGACATAATCCTCCATTATGGTATGCATCATATCATGAAAGATGGTGGTCATTTCTCTTTGATAGGTCGCCCCTACATTCTTTAGACCAAAAGGCATGACATTCCAATAGTATGTTCCCCATGGACATGTGAAGGTCATCTTATGTTGATCCTCTAGTGCGATCTTTATCTGGTTGTATCCTAAAAAGCCATCCATGAGAGAAAGCATGGCATGTCCTGTTGTTAGGTCCATGATCATGTCAATGTTTGGTAGGGGGAAGTCATCTTTAGGACATGAATTGTTTAGATCTTTGAAGTCAGTACAGATACAGATGCCCCCATTTTGTTTGTCGATAGGTACAATATTGGAGATCCAATCTGCTTAATCAATTGGTCTAATAAAACCAACATCCAAGAGTTTCTTACGTTCTGCTTTGACTAGTACCGCAATCTGGGGGTGCATCTTGCGAAGCTTCTATTTTATTGGTTTAGCTCCTTCTGCCATGGTAAGGTGATGCATGACTAAATCAAGATCTAGACTATGCATATCTACATAGGACCATGCAAATTTGATCTGACACTTCTAGAAGAATTATACAAACTTAGGTTGTTTCTCTGAAGTTAAAAGAGATGCCAAATGTATGCAGTGAGGAGTTTTAGGAGTCCCCACATTGAATTCTTTCATTTTCTCAATAAGGATCGTTGATTGTTCCTGATTTTCACTAGAGGGGAGGATGTCAAACATTTCATCCGTAGGCTCCTCAAGGAGGTTTTCACTATTCGATACACTCTTTCTTTTTACTTTTTTGGGATCAAACAGTGCCACAATGTGGTTTTCATTGGAAGATCCATGTTTTTTTGTAATACTTTTGCAGCTGAAATGTTTGGCATCCACCCCGAAGTATGTTGCGCTATTAATTTCAATGGCGAATCCATATTTGTGATCCCCACTTGGTATGTTATCTCGTAGTTCCAAAAAGTCAATGATCGCCTCATCATTTTGGAATTGGTCAAGGCATGAGGGATTAGATTGGTTCCATTCGATGAGTTTAGGATGGATAATGGGCATTACCTCATCGATCAGGTTAAGTTCATAAGATGTGTCAGTGAGGGTTAAGATGTTGTGGTGAAGGTCGTTGATGGTACTCATTGATGGTACTCTCCCTATTAGAATCAGGCATAGGATTTGATGTAGGGTCTGTGGAAGGTGTTTCCAGTTCAGGAACCCAAGAGGTTTTAATTTGTGCTTCTCCGTAAATAGGGATTTCTTTGTGAGGTGGAGGCGGTGATGCGTCTTCCTCATCTGAAGTATTGAGATGTATGGAATCAAATTCCCACTCATGTGAGTCGGTCTCTGAGTCGCTGTCCAGCATCTAATTACTATATCAAACCAAGATATCCTTTGAGTTAAACACTGTAGGTGTGATCAGCTTATGTACTTTTGGAGATGGAATGGTTGGTGCTGCGGGGAGGATTATTGGGATCAGTGAATTTGATACTGGGAGTATCAACATTGTTGAATCTATTGTTTCTGATGGAATTATCAATGTTGTCGATACTACTGGGGGTTTTGATACTGCTAATGGTGTTGTTGATGCAGTTGCTGCTGTTGATGGGGTTGTTGGTTTGATTGATGGGATGATTGGTGTTGTGGATGGTATTGCTGGGATTCTCAGCCTCATTGGGGTAGTTGGTGCAGTTCTTGGTGCTACTGATATAATCAAGGGTGGCCTCTTTAGAGTATTAGGCTGATATAGTGGTTTGTTGGGTTTCCCTTTGAATCTGAGCTTAGGAAGAGTCTCCTTTTGAAATCCTAATCTAGTGTTATATTTAGGCTTTAATTCAGGCTACAATGGCTCGTGCCATCCTTGCTTGTAAGGTCCCAATGCACTCTTACCATCATAGCCCAGTATTTGCATAATGGTAAGGCCTTTGCCATATTGATTTGTGGGAAGATTAGCTTGTGGTATTTTTGTGGTGATAGGGTCTTTATAGATCCATTCTGCTAAGTCCTCATCTCTGGTGTCCTCTTCTTAACTCTTTACGAGGATAAAAGGCACCATAGTGCATGGTGGCTTGACTAGTGGTGTTTGAAGTAACCTTTGAGGCTTACCATGAGTTGTAGGGGAAGTGGGTAGTTTCCCACACAAAAGAGTTGGCTTAGATTGTATTCCCCAAGACCTTCCTTTGCCATTTTCATCTTTAGCTTCTCTTGCTTTGGTATAGTGGTGTTTGAACTAGAAAGAGAGGCTAGACTTATATATGATGTGGATGGGATAGCTTCTCTGTTGTTGGGAACAGTAATCTCTGGCTGATGGTTGATATTGTTACAATATGCAAGATGGATTTGCATCGCCCAGGATTGTAATTTCTACACTGGTGATAGGTGGATGGAATGGCTTTCATGGCATGTATCCAAGGTCTTCCTAACAACAAATTATATGGTAGAGGAAGGTCCAAAACCTGACATATGATGTGCTTCACCACTGGGCTCACTCAGATTGGTAACACAACTACTCCTTTTGAAGAATGCTCTGCATCATCATAGGATTTTATGGTTATCTTTTTGTAGGGGTCCACTGGTTCAACTGCATATCCCAATGTTGTGACCAATTGTAATGTATAGATATTTAGGCCTGCTCCATTGTCAATCAAGACTCACTTAATCCTGTGTTGGTTGATAAATCCTTTAATATGGAGTGAGGTGTTATGAGGTTGTTGGAAGGATGTATTGTCACTTTCAGAGAAGGTGAGACATGGTGATGACCTCAGATTACCAACCATAGCTTGAAATTGATCTGTATTTAGATTGGTAGGGACTGACGCTTCTTGGAGAGCTTGATCCAAGATTGTTTTATGAGACGGGGATAGGTGCAAAAGCTCTAAGATGGATATAAGTGCGAGCATCTTATCTAATTGTTCCACAAGGTTATACTGCTTTGGGATGGAGGTTGTGCTTGTGGAGCTTCTTTAATGGTGATCTTGCTACGACGTGTAACAACATTGCAGGTAGGGTTTGGATCTTTGATGGTAACAGTTGAAATTTTTTCATTGGCATCATATAGGTAATTCACAGTGTAATTATAGGCAGCTCGCGTATAATCATTGGTATCTGTGTTTCATCCTAAAGTGGAAGGACCCCTTTGATCTTGTGATAGAAGCAGATTCTTAAACATGAGATGATCATTATTTGAGGTTTTTGGGTTGTGTCCTTCAATTTCAATCTCTCCTCAGTCAATAAGATCCTGAACAAGATCTTTCAATCTATGACAGTTACTTGTTTTATGCCCTTTCCCTTGATGGAATTTGCAATGTTTTTTATCTCTTCACCATTGAGGTTTTGTTGGCATATGATGAACCGACATGTTGATATGATGATAATGTATGTTTTCATTGGTGTCAATAAGTGTAAGTGAACCGATATGCAGATTGAAAGAAGTTGGTGAACAGGTATGAAGAAATGCAGTGAACCGGTGTCAGGGTTTCACTAAGTGTGACTACCGGTTGGTAGACTCAGCTCTAGGGTTTCCGGTTTGGCAATCCAGCTTGTGCGATGCAACTGATGACATTATATGATGAGTTAGCTAAGAGATGAGGATGAGATCGAGGTGCCACATCAGCTTTGTGCACGTGAAGGATTTCCTTGAGGATCTTGCATGAGAAGATCGACTGCATTAAAAGTCTACCTTGGGAATGAACATTCTTCTTGGCGGTATGAGAAGAAAGTGTGATGAGTTGTTGATTCCCATGTACGGTGAAGAATGAACGATGCAGATTGTCTTGTGATCTATTTGAGATTGTATTAATCTATCCAAAGTGTTTGGACGGTCAGGATTGGACCGCCTATATTGTAAACCTGAGATGCTTAGGGTTTAGGGTTTATGCTACCGACCTAATTTTTGTCTATAAGGTCGATGATGTTTGTTATTGTAAGTTGTTGGCAAAAGTTGTGTGTGTATCCGAGTGATGATATACTTGCCAAACCAGTAAGAGAAAAATGTAGAGTGTGATTGCAGAAGTAGAGGAACTGAAAAGGATCTACCTTGGCATGTAGTGCTGCTATCAGATCAAAGTTTTTACCTGTTGTTTTCTAACCATTTCAACAGTTGGAAAATCCCTTTACCGGGTAGCTTTAATAGGCTTACTATAAATCCTCTAACTAGGTGACTCAAGTTTATTGAGTTCTTTAAATCCTCTAGCAAGGTAACCTTTAACAGGGTATATAGCCATCCCTTAACTGGGTGATCTTTAACAGGATCAGTTCCTAGCAGAACCTTATTGTAAAGTCTTTAACCAGACTAGGCTCCTAATAGAGCGAGCTTCAAAAGAGTTCAAAAACAAGCTTGTGGGTATTCATCCCCACCGTGGTTTTTCCCATTTGGGTTTCCACATGAAAAATATGTGTGTCGTGTGTTGTGCAATTTTTCATGTGATAATTAAGGGTTCTTTGTTTGAGTAATTATGCATGCAGAGCTAATGGTTATGGTATTACTGTTACACCACATGCATATGTTTATTGGTGAAGTTGTTATCAAGTATTGAATGTATTTGAAGTGTTCAGACTTATCAGTTTATGTTGTCTGAAGCCTTACTGTGTTTAACCAGTACTACCATGGTTTAGTTCAGTAATGAAGACAACCAGTTGGTATTGCTTTAACTTGATAAGTTGTTGAGAAGAATTTTGTCTGTACTGATTCACCACCCCCCCCTCTTAGTACTAGTTAGGGTATCTGTTGTTCATCATTATTCATCAGGTTTGACCTAAGGTTTGTAATTAGATGTCTTTGGTAAGGTCACTAGATTTGAAGAGACCAATTGACGTAACACCGTTTCAATAGGTTCCCCTAAGGGAGTGTATGTACGTTTTGGTTTAGAATTTTGTTGTCATTGTCTCGGTTCCTCTTACGGTGCATTGTGTCCTTGATTTTGCGGAGGAGCAACCATTTTGTTCTTAGGAGGGGGATTTTTTCTCGCAAATCGGACCACAGGTTGTGCACTCTTTATAGTTTTTGCATCTACAACCCTATCATTGATGATTTTTTTATTTTTATTCCAAAAGTTAGGTTTATCATTGTTAAAGAATGGGAGAGGGCCATCTTTTGGTTCATTTTATATCTTGATAAGTCCCTTTTTAATGAGGGCCGTTCACATTTTAACCCTTGGGTAATCATGTTAGCAAAGGATTATGCGTCCTTCATGTCTAGGTAGAATTACAGTTCATCGTTCAAGTTGGAAATAAATATTTCTACTAACTCTCATTTAGGTAGATGAAGAGAATGCCTACTAGATAGTTGTCTCCACCATTGCAGGAAATCAAAAAATAGTTCCCCTGGTTTTTGCTTGGTGATACATAGATCTACCATGGTGATATCGCGTTCAATGTTGTGTGAATAATGTGCAATGAACTTTTGGATCAGTTCTTTGAATGTCCTAATGCCACCTGTTAGTCGGGAAAACCATTGTGTGGTTGTCCCTCCCAAACTTTGAGGAAAGAGGTGCATTAGATATGTGTCTTCATATGCCACTTCTAGGCAAGCTGAGTGAAATTTTTCTGACATGATCTCGAGGGTCTCCTTTTCCCTGATACTTTTTGAACTCAGGTGTTTCAAACCCTTGTGGAAAAGCTGGCATATGTATATTCCTATCAAAGGGATAGGGACAAATGTCATTAAGTGAAAATTGGGTAGTTTTCACACCACTATGGAGTTGTTGGGCTAGATTCTCGACTTTTTGCCTCAACATGTCAATGTCATTAGGAGGAGGAGGACGTGGGGGATTTCCTTGATTAAGGTCATATCTGAAGTTATCTCAACCTATTCCACCCTCATTACAACTATGGTGTTCCAATGCTTGCCAAAATTGTGCAGTATCAAAATCAGAGGGTAATTTGGCTCCTTCTTGAGCAAGTCTCAAAAAGTGAGCATTGGTGTTGTTTTTGAGGATTTCATGAAAAATTTGATTGAAGAGGGGGTTGTGTTGTGCCTTTTCTATTGCTTCAGGAGTGCGAGTACTAGGATTGTCATCATTTTCATTTCCTCCAAGGGATTCTTGGAATTCATTGAGATTTTCCTCCTCTTCTTCTTCGAGTTCTAGTTGTCTAGTCCTTGATCTGGTTTGAGCCATTTTGTTTGAAATTTGTTGTTGAAGTTTGATGAAAATAATTATGAGTTGGTGATGAAATGAGAGATAAATTTTTGGTGAAGTGTTTAGCATATAGATCTCTAACACTAAAGGTTTGATGTTACCAAAGTCCTATGAATTGCTGCTTGTGTTTGTTGACAATGTTTGAGATGATAAGGTATAGAAAGGTTTGAGATGTGTTACAGACTAAGCTACCTAGTAATGAGAGGATGCACTCATAGACTAATTTTAACCTGCGTAGAAATGCCTCTTAGGATGAGTTTATCCTAGATGTAGAGACACTCTAAAGACTGATGTGAAGGATGGTCATCTAGTTTGTTTTGATTTTTATCAAATGTTTGGTTTTGAAAATTTGTGTTGGATGAATACTTGTTTTTGAATTGGTTTTGATTTTCTTTAACAAGAAAATAGAGCAAGCACACAAACACAATAATGTTGCCTCAAAAAGACACAAATAAGTGTGGGTTTAAATCAACCCAATCTTTGAACTTTTTGACCCTTTTTCAAATGTTTTTGTGTATGTTTTTCTAAAAGCTTGAAGTCGGCTCAATTTATCACTGGTCTGACACAAAACAAAGACACTTCAAACACACTTTATCCCTAAGGTCAAATGGCCAATTGCAATAATTTCAGCCCACATCTTGATATTTCTTCAACTTTGGTACTACATACCTTATGAATCCCGCCATAGTAGGTAAGGATGTGATATACTAAGTCTTGCGTGAGCATAACAAATAGATGATCCCTATGATGGGGGAGTCACCACTTTTATCGAGCTACAAGTAGCCCTTCAATAAAGCCTTGTTTCTACTCAAGGAAATATGTATGGTGAGTATCCTGGGAGCAAAACCATTTATGCTCTTGCACTGAATTTATCACAAATATCCTCAATCAATAGAATGGGTGAGTTTCTATATAAAAAGGTGTCTAGTAATTTTTGATGTTTTTGGACATAAGTTCATTCTGCAGTGACTCACTTAAGAGCCTTGTAACTTGTGGCAGGGCCCATATGTCCTTTCAGTAATTTACACTATAGGAACAACTATACCCAAGGCTACAACTTTTGCTCACACCTAATTTCTATAGCGGCTTGAAGGATTTACCGCATGAGGTCATTCCCAAGAGTGATGTGTCTCTTGGCAGGCCTCTCTTAAAAAGATAAAATTTTGAGTGTTACTAACACTTTTCTCTTGCACCTAGGACCACAAAAGCCAAGGGAGAGAATAGTGTGTGTTAGAAGTAGGACCACTCGACAAACTTCGCACAAGTGTGCCAATCACCAAAAACACTTGTTCTTTTTAACCAAATTATAGCAATGTGATTTAGCTATTTGGAGATGTTGCTCCAACAATCATGGTGTTCTTTTTAACTTCAAAGGCAAAATGTTTTGTAGTCTAAGAATTTGAAATCCTGGTCAACTGAATTGAGAACATGTTTTGCTTGAAGAAAATCGATTGAACTTTGAATGAAAAAAGGTTTGTTCTTTTTAAACTTGCCCAAAACGAAGAGTGGATTGTGATTTCTTTTAAGTCTGATGCAAGAAATGAAATTTGTGTTGTTGATTTTAAGCACCAAAATAAAGAGTTTGCTCCTATCTTGCAAAAAAAGAAATTTTGTTGGTTTTGAAATTGTGGTTCTTTTTACCTTTGACAAATGAGACTCTTTTTATGAGCCCAAACAAAATTTGTAATTCATTTTATACCCAAAAAGAAATGTGAAGTTTATTTAAACTAAAATAAAAAGTGAATTCATTTTTAAGCCAACTTTGAAAAAAGTTAGTAAAAAAAGTAAATCTACTTCCTAATCTAATTAAAAAACCTACACAAAGAGATAAACAATTAGAAAAAATGATTATGGTGGGATTATACAAGCCTAAATCCTGATTTTTCGGTTACAAAAAGTCTTTTCTACAACTCTCTGTTACAATAGCGCTACTCTGTGTGAAAACATAATCCTTATTTAACACGAAAGCGCTAAATAACAATCGAAAGCACCAAAAGAAATGCAACCATGCTAGAAAAAGAGACAAAAGCGCTAAAAGAACTCTGTCAAACAGAATTACTTCTGTCAAACAACAAGCTGAAAGCGCTAAACTGGGAACAATAGTGCTATTTAATGGTCAATAGCGCTAAAAAAAGATGATAGAGCCAGTTGAGATACAATAGCGCTATTATTAGGAACAATAGCGCTAAAGTACCAACTTTCGAAAGCACTAAAGCACAACTTGTGTGTCAATTAAAAAATGCAAAAGTTAGTAGTTTTCAAAATAATAAGATATCGGGAGGTTGCGTCTTCGATTCACGTCGGGTTCACCAAATGATGCTCTGCAAAAAGGATGGTTAGGATAACAAACACAAGCAATAAGCAAGAAACCAATTGTTAGTGTTAGAAAATCAAAGATCAAACACTATCCTAAGCAAGCATATCAAGAGAGACACTAAAAGTTGTTAGGATTTCCACAGATACTGAGAGGGGGGGTGAATCAGTATCTAACCGGTGTACAAAATTTCTTAACTTAAAACATGCAGAACATATTATAACAGTGTACCGGTATGCAAGAAATAATGCAATAAACAGAATTAAGAACATCCACATGAAAAGCACACCATAACACAAGGATTTAACGAGGAAACCCGGTGTGGGAAAAACCTCGGTGGGATTTGTGACCCACAATATCCACTTACTGGCCAATAAGAGAATATTACTTACAATAGGGGCTTGCACATGCAGGAAGGCCAACTGCCTAGAGCTCACTACTCAAATAGGAAGTCTCACTAACTTACAATGTGGATTATACAAATCCAATATCTTGTACTGCTTTATAATAGCATCTATAATGCCTGATCCAGTACCGGTTGTTGCTCTGCTTCTTACATAAACCCTTTACCCTATATTTCGCATACATCACTTTCTTCACTTCCTTCATTTCTTTTTTTTTTTGAAAATATCTACAGTGATCTCTTTTATATATAAGAGTCATTTTACAATATGCCAAGTCGGCTTACAAAGTTTTACAATAATAAATAAAATATAATATAACAAAATCTTGTCGGCCTCTGTGCCGGTGTCGGTGTCCTAACTGCCAGTGTAGAGTGTGATCTGCTGATGTCGGTGCACTAACTTGTCGGTGTAATGCCTTGCCGGTATAATGCCTTGCCGGTGCCATAGGATTGTAAGGTTGCCATCAATGACAAAACCTTCAATCACAGACAATGTCTCATTGGAGTGTGCATATGCCAACAAAAGCAAAATAGAACATTTAACAAAGAAAATAAATGCAACAAGGCATCTCCAAATGCCTTCCATCATGCTTGTAGCTTCTCCTCCCTTGTTCCTCTCCTCTCCAAGTTCCCAAATGAGTGTAGCTCTCAGTAGCTTTTTGCACTATTTTGGATGTCTTATGGAGGTTCAAGATTGTATATGCTTTAAACTATGCAAATGCTAGTGTAAAAAAAACTAAATATGAGATATTATGTAATTAACTAAGATTAATTTTAGCCCAAAATGACAATGTGAGATGATTGTGCTAAATGCTCTCTAAAATTTACTATAAGTTAGATGCATACAAGTTTTTTAGGATCTAGATTATGAAGAAATGAGCTCTATTAATAGGTAAAATGGAGCAATGGATGGCTGAGATTGAGTGTTCTTATCAAGGGTCGGGATTGAGGGGTTTATGATCTATGTGAGGGTTTTCAATCCAATCCTAGGATGACAAATTTCAACAAGAGATGGGTTGAGAGGGGAGGGAATAAGCATTAAATGCTTGACATGACTTTAGGGTTAACTTGGGAGGTAAGGTTAATGTTGAGTTGAAAGAATAAAGCCATTATCCAATAACTAATGTTTTTATCCAATGGATAAATTCTTGTGCAAGAGTTAATGAGGATAACCAAGGTCGAAGCAATAAATGCTTGAAGAGACCCATGGGTTAAATGAGGGTTGAGTTAGAGGTAAAGTCTCTAACCATGGGAGCAAGTGGATTTAACCATAAATGGTTATGTAAGAGCCATTAATGGTCATGTAAGAGCTATTAGTGGTTTGGAAGAC
This sequence comes from Cryptomeria japonica, assembly GCF_030272615.1. Lineage (NCBI taxonomy): Eukaryota > Viridiplantae > Streptophyta > Pinopsida > Cupressales > Cupressaceae > Cryptomeria > Cryptomeria japonica. The sequence goes on along the minus strand of NC_081406.1, from coordinate 372,520,814 downwards.
TTTAGGGGTTAGCTTGTTGAACACATAAAGCATTAAATGCTTTTCAAAGACTTTGAGGCTTTGAGAAGTGACTTCAAGTTGCTTAGGAATGTGACAATATTTAGGAAATGGGTTTAGGCTAATTAGGAAATATTAGAAAGTGGTTAGAAGGGTCTAGAAGGGGATTTAGGATTGCCAGTGGGTTTGGTAGGTGAGGGAAAATAGGATTTAAATTTAAAATAAAATTAATTTATTTCAATTGTGGTTGCAACTTGCATTTGTAGGAGAATGCAAGTGGGGGGGGGGGGGGGATTTGTTTAATGATTTAAATAAATGTTTTAATTATTTATTTAAAAGAGGAAAGGGGTTCAAATTAAATAAATAAGATTTATTCATTTAATTGATTGTGAATTTGGTTTAATGAATTAATTTAAATAAATTAAATAATTTATTTAATTAATAGGAGAATGGGTTGAGAATGAATTAATTAAATAATAATTTAATTAATTGATTACTGATGGTTAGATAATAAAAAAAATAGTAAATATTCATTTAATTAAATGAACATATTTATGTGACTACAACTACCAATCACCAATTCATCTCTTCAAGGAGATCCTCTATATTGAGTTTACATAGCTCATAGTTGGGTCCATTGAATTTCTCACTCTATATTAGAAGAGCTAGCCATTTCTTTCAATACAAACACAAAGAAAATGCTCTCATTAAAACAATAAATAATGTAATATATTCAAGCAAGGTGTTCACTAATGAAAACCAAAGCTTTGGTACCAAATGTAAAAAAATAGAGTGAAATTCTTGCAACAATAACATATATTTTGTATATATTTAAATGACCATGCGTTCAGCTAAATATGTGAATGAAAATGAAAACACAAATTAATAAATCATGGAAACATATAGTTCGTATTTATTTATTGAAACCTTTTGGAGTGAAAAATCTAGCAACAAAGAGAGCATTGAACATGTATTAATCTTTACAAACGAGAATACAATATTCAACAAGTGCCACATAGTGGCGAGTACTTGCCTTATAATATTGATATAGTAGAATAATTGTGAATATAAATTTTATATATTAATTTAAAAATATAAGAAAAATAACATTAATCATAACTAAATAAATCTAGTTAATTATTATAGAATTGATTTAATATTATGATATAACATTGATATAATACGATAATTATTAATATTAATATTTAAAATTAAAAAATAATAATTTAGCATTAATAATAAAATAAATAAATATAATTAATTACTCATTAATTTAATATTTAATAATTAAGAAAATATATCAATAATAAATAATAAATATAATTATCTAATAAATTTATTAACATATAATATATATTATATAAATAACAAATATGTCAATTTCAATTGATTATTAACAAATTAATATATAGATGAAATTATCAATTACAATTACATAATATTAATAAGAAATATTTTTTAATATAAATATGAATTTTAGTTGAACAATTATTACAACATGTTAGTATTTATAGAGAATGATGAAAAAAAGTTGAAAATTTATAATTTATAATTAATTTTATTTATATAATTTGAATTGTCATAAATATAGAGATTAAAAAAAAATATTATATTATTTTAAGAAATTTGTGTTGAAAAATTAATTATGGTTCATTATATCAAATTATTATTATTCTTTAATTTCATAATAATTAATATGTAATGTAGATTATAATTTAATTATCATATTATTTTAACATTTATAACAATTAATAATAATTTTTAAATAAATATAATTATTAATATATTTATTATTTAACAATATAATGTAAATATTGATATTAATCTTATGATGATATTATTCTAATAATTGAATTATAATTAAAAAATTATTTACCAAAATGGGTTTGAAATAGTTTTATTTGCAAGTACTAGAAGATTGGAACCGTTGGTCTTTATAAAATAGATGGTATTTTTAATAAATAAAATAAATAAATATAAACACTCTTAGCTATGAGTAAATAATTGAAGTATGCAACTCAGATTAATTGTCACATAACAATGTACCTTTCTCCACAGTGTAAGCAAACAATGTGGACAATTGGGTTGATAAAATGAAATTATATTATGATATTGTAGGGATGCTCCAAAATAGAAAAGCATTAGAGAATAGTCTGCTGCATTGCATGCTTATTATTTTCCTCTTGAGTTTTGCAATCTATCCATAATCTAACGTATCAACAATGAGTAGAACGATTACACATATTCTATGAATTTTTAATAATGTTATCTAAAATTTTACATATATATTTTAGAAAAATAAAAAATATTTAAAGAAACAAAAGAAATATTTGAAAAGGAAATATTTGTTTTAATAATGTTATCTAAAATTTTACATATATATTTTAGGAAAAATAAAAATATTTAAAGAAACAAAAGAAATATTTGTTTGTGATTGGTTCAATTAAATTTTATTAATAACTAATTAAATCAGTAAAAAGAAAATTCTTTTTATATATTCTAAACTTAAAATTTTTACATATATATTTTAGAAAAATAAAAATATTGAAAGAAACAAAAGAAATATATGTTTGTGATTGGTTCAATTAAATTTTATTAATAACTAATTAAGTAATAAAAATTAAAGTCATTATAACAAATAATTATACTAAAAATTGATATAAATAAATAAATAAAATACAAAATTTCAATTGAGAAGTAAAATATAAAATGGAAAATTTACTATAAAAATATTTATATATTTTAAATTATATTTTTGTACAAAAATATTTAATATGTATTTTATTTATTTATAAAATTATATTTTCTAATCCTTGAAAATTCAAATTATTTATTAATTTTAAGAATCATTATTTTTTTTTTTTTGGTGATTAGGGCAAAGCCTTAGATGCCAAGTTGGTCTGGAGGATGTTCAGAACCCCCCACCTCAAATGGGATCGCTTGCTGCACCATAAATACCTTAATGGAGGGAATCCTATCCAAATCTTCAGAGAAACCAACCCTCCCAGAGGGTCTTGCCTATGGAATTTTATGTTAGACTGCAAGAGGATTATCTCTGACAGACTTACTTGGAACCTGGGGTCCGGGGATAAAGCTCTTTTCTGGTCGGATTCATGGGGTGGATATAAGGCTATTGATAATATCCATGACTTTGGTGCTACTCATATCCTTCTTGAATCTCATAGAGGTCCCATGTTAAACAACTATATCTCCCCCTCAGAGGATGGGGTTGATTGGCAGTGGATTGAGAAGGAAGATGAGGATATCCCAGTAAGGGATAAACAAAAACTTATGCCAATTCTTAAATCAAGGAACATTGCCTTAGGTCAAAATGAGGACAAGCTCATCTGGGATGGCTCCCTAAGAGGAGAATACAACTCCAAGGATGGGTACTCTCTCATCTCCAAATTGTTTTTAAGACCTATGACTGAGCTTCCCTTGAAACTTTGCTGGATAAATACTGTCTGCCTAAGGCAGGTATCTTCTCCTGGCTTGCGGTTCAGAACAAGCTCCTAACTGCGGATAAATTTAGAAGAATGGGGTATGAGGGCCCTAGTAGATGTCCTCTTTGCGAGGCAGACAAGGAAGACACCAATCATATCCTCCTTAATTGCCCCTTTGCTCACAAATGTTGGATCTGGTTCACCAACAAACTTGAATGGTCTGCGACCTTCCCCCACACCATCTTTGGAATGCTCAAGGCATGGCCTCTCCTTAGGCGTGGCTGTCTCTTTGAAGGTTTATGGACAACTCTTCCTTCTTCCATTATGTGGGAACTATGGAAGGAGAGAAATAGACATCTCTTTAAGAATGAAAAACTAGAGGTTCCCAGAATCATTAACAGGATAGAGTCAGCTATCACTGAGCTCATGAACAACCGACTATCATCAGGAACATTGAAGAATGCCTCTGTCACTTATTGGGATGAAAAAATGATAAAACGTTGGGAAGGCTTATCCTTTCCTCCCTTTGTAGGAGATGGTCCTATTGCAAGTCTTCGATCAAGGGATGCATGCAGATGGAAGCCCCCAGGCGAAGGTTGGGTGAAGCTAAACTTTTATGGGGCATCTCGTGGCAACCCAGGGCAAGAAATGATAGGTTGTGTTGTTCATAATTGGGAAGGCAAGGAACTAGCAACCCTTGCCTCTCCGGATGGCATCAACACCAACAATTGGGCGAAACTTATGGCCCTGGTGGAGGGTCTGCATTTATGTAGGAAACTTGGAGTTAAGAACTTGGAAATTGAAGGAGATTCAGCTATAATTGTTAATGCTCTGAGAAAAGGTAGTATGCCTAATTGGAGACTAAATACTTTGCTGTCAAAAGCTCTTGACTTATGCAGATATTTTGATAGGTTCACAGTCAATCATATTTATAGGGAGGGCAATAAAAGAGAAGATGAGTTGGCCAACTTGGGAGCCGATGGCATCAATCTCCTGTCAGTGCCACCTTAAGGAAACCCCCTCTTTTGATTTCATGTCCTAAGTGGTTGTTAGCATGTTTCTCCTTTCATCCCCTTATGTTTCTCTTGCCTAGACTCTGTTTTAACCCCCTTATTTATTCCTCTTCCTGCCCCTTGTATTTTCGTATAGATACTCAGACAAACATTTAGTTTAAATATGCCCATATATCTGTTCTCCCAGACTTTAACTCGGGTAGTTAGGCTCAATCCATGGTCGGATTAAGCCTAACTATGGTTGTTTCCTCACTGATACCTATCTGATATCCATTGGGTTTTTATGTCAAAGAAACCTCGGGCCTCAGTGACCTCCTTTATTTTTCCACTGAAACACTTTTTCCTTCGAAATCATCATGCCCTGTCGATGAATGTATCTATTGTCTCATCGAAGCCTTTCTTTATCCTCCCTTATCATCTTCCACCGATAAAGTTGCATCGGTGAAACCATGCGTATCAGAGGCATGCCTTTTAGCTTCCTCGAAACCTATTTCCTCAACGATATCTTTTATCGATGTAGCTTCCTTTTGTCTGATCAACATTATTCTTTCGATGAGAACATTCCTTTTGGTGAGTTATGTTGCACCGATGGTATTATCTCCTCGAAGACCTTTTCCCATCAATGAAAACCATCTCCGCTTTCCTCGATATCTTTTGTCGATGGAATTACTATCTTCGATGAGTCTTTTCTGAAGTTTATCGGTGCTTCCTTTCTTCGATGGCCCTTCTATATTGATGAGACATCGTTGGGTCTCATCAATATTATTTGAACCCAGATATCTTAATAGGATGCTTGGTTGTTTCCTCACCAATACCTATCTGATATCCATTGGGTTTTTATGTCGAAGAAACCTCGGGCTTCAGTGACCTCCTTTATTTTTCCACCGAAACACTTCTTCCATCGAAATCATCATGCCCTGTCGGTGAATGGATCTATTATCTCACCGAAGCCTTTCTTTATCCTCCCTTATCATCTTCCACCAATAAAGTCACATTGGTAAAACCATGCGTATCGCAGGCATGCCTTTTAGCTTCCTCGAAACCTATTTCCTCATCGATATCTTTTATCAATGTAGCTTCCTTTTGTTTGATCGACATTATTCTTTCGATGAGAACATTCCTTTCGGTCAGTTGTTGCACCGATGGTATTATCTCCTCGAAGACCTTTTCCCGTCAATGAAAACCATCTCCGCTTTCCTCGATATCTTTTGTCGATGGAATTACTGTCTTCAGTCACTATGGTTGTTTCCTCACCGATACCTATCTGATATCCATTGGGTTTTTATGTCGAAGAAATCTCGGGCTTCGGTGACCTCCTTTATTTTTCCACCAAAACACTTCTTCCATCGAAATCATCATGCCCTGTCGGTGAATGGATCTATTGTCTCACCAAAGTCTTTCTTTATCCTCCCTTATCATCTTCCATCGATAAAGTTGCATCGGTGAAACCATGCGTATCGGTGGAATGCCTTTTAGCTTCCTCGAAACCTATTTCCTCAACGATATCTTTTATCGATGTAGCTTCCTTTTGTCTGATCAACATTATTCTTTCGATGAGAACATTCCTTTCAGTGAGTTATGTTGCACCGATGGTATTATCTCCTTGAAGACCTTTTCCCGTTGATGAAAACCATCTCCGCTTTCCTCAATATCTTTTGTCGATGGAATTACTGTCTTCGATGAGTCTTTTCTGAAGTTCATCGGCGCTTCCTTTCTTCGATGGCCCTTCTATATTGATGAGACATCGTTGGGTCTCATCGATATTATTTGAACCCGGATATCTTAATAGGATGCTTGGTTGTTTCCTCACCAATACCTATCTGATATCCATTGGGTTTTTATGTCAAAGAAACCTCAGGCTTCGGTGACCTCCTTTATTTTTCCACCGAAACACTTCTTCCATCGAAATAATCATGCCCTATCGGTGAATGGATCTATTGTCTCACCGAAGCCTTTCTTTATCCTCCCTTATCATCTTCCACCGATAAAGTCGCATCGGTGAAACCATGCATATTGGAGGCATGCCTTTTAGCTTCCTCGAAACCTATTTCCTCATCGATATCTTTTATCGATGTAGCTTCCTTTTTTCTGATCGACATTATTATTTCGATGAGAACATTCCTTTTGGTGAGTTGTTGCACCGATGGTATTATTTCCTCGAAGACCTTTTCTTGTTGATGAAAACCATCTCCGCTTTCCTCGATATCTTTTGTCAATGGAATTACTGTCTTCAATCACTATGGTTGTTTCCTCACCGATACCTATCTGATATCCATTGGGTTTTTATTTCAAAGAAACCTCGGGCTTCGGTGACCTCCTTTATTTTTCCACCGAAACACTTCTTCCATCGAAATCATCATGCCCTGTTGGTGAATGGATCTATTGTCTCACCGAAGCCTTTCTTTATCGTCCCTTATCATCTTCCACCGATAAAGTCGTATTGGTGAAACCATGCGTATCAGAGGCATGCCCTTTAGCTTCCTCGAAACCTATTTCCTCATCGATAGCTTTTATCGATGTAGCTTCCTTTTGTCTGATCAACATTATTCTTTCAATGAGATCATTTCTTTCGGTGAGTCCTTTTTATGTTGCACCGATGGTATAATCTCCTCGAAGACCTTTTCCCGTCGATGAAAACCATCTCTGCTTTCCTCGATATCTTTTGTCGAAGGAATTATTGTCTTCGATGAGTCTTTTCTAAAGTTCATTGGCGCTTCCTTTCTTCGATGGCCCTTTTATATCGATGAGACATCGTTGGGTCTCATCGATATTATCTGAACCCAGATATCTTAATAGGATGCTATTACACCCGCTTGTTGACCTATGGGCTACCATGGTATTAATGAAAATGATGATTTATTTTAACAATAGGGGGCTTTTATAATTTAACTCCATAGATAATCATTCAAATTTGATGCTTAATAGGTGGCATCACTTATCTTCCTTTAAACTCCTAAATTTATCTTTTTTAGTCTTGCCGCTCTGCTAGGATAAGCTTTAAGACTAGGAGGCAATACCTTACATTAATGAGCATAGGTATATAAACGTGCTGGCATATCTCGCTCCCGGATATATGTGATCATGGATATATAGGTATTATTATTTATGTAGATATTGCCTTCTTTTAGGACTAACACTTACCTAGCTATCCTCATCTCTATTTTACCTTTTTGGTCCCCTATATTCTTAATTTTTGTCTCTTGTTTTGTTCTTAAGAAGCTTTCAGACTTTAATGTCTCTAGGTTGCTTTAACTTAGCTTTATAATTTTGTTAAGTTGTGTATTTGTTGTGCATCATCCTCTTCCCTGTGTATGATCGGCCCCAGCCACCTTCAGGCTTTCTAGGCTCCCCATGGTCGCTATATATATATATATATATTTATATTTATCATCATTCACATTATATATTAGGATTTTGTTCAGACTCACATCTATATATTCATATTCGTATATAGTTTCCTATTTTCCTGCCTGTTCTCTTAGTTTTAAGCTAAATCAGCCTCAGATGCATAAGTCAATTTTCCTCTTTCTTCCCAGTAATTTCCAACATCATATTATTAGATTAAGGGTCGACCTGATAAAATTTTATCTCACTTAAAGCTTTCCCATGACACTCAATTAGAGCCTGGAAGGCTCTCGAACCATATTCTTTAAGATGGTAGCTCCCTGCGATCTCTTTGAAGGAATATTTATGGAATTTTCCTTGTTAATATTTATTGATTTTATGCTCTTCGATGGGTAACCACTCTCACATTACGTTTCTGGAGATTTTTTGAGACTAATATTTTGAATTGTGTATCCTAACAAGGTGACCATCTAGGCAGGTATGATATATTGTATAAGTTGACCTGTTCGGTTTTCCTTTTCCTAACATTCTGGTGAGAGATTTTCTCAATTTGTGCAGCATAAGGAGCAGACCAAGCTTAACCCTGTGTTTCAGGAATAGTAAGAACTGTCGCACACAAATGGCAGCATCACCCCAAGAGATGGGCAATCTGCTGCTTAACTTTACACAGAGGATTTCTACATGCAATCTTCATTATTTTGGACATGTTCCCTTTCTGATCTTGTATCTCCATTTTGTATCGCATTCTTAATTTTTTTTCTAATCCTTGAGGGATCTAGGCTAGACTGGAGGTTTTCTTTCCTCCATTCTTTCCTATCGGTGCCCACACCGAATGGAGGTGTAAATGTAAATCTATCTATTTTTAAATTAATAAAATTCTTTGGTCTCGACCTTTTATCGATCAAAAAAAAAAAAAAAAGAATCATAATTTAAAAAAAAAAATTGTTATAATTTTGAAATAGATATGATTTTTTTTTAAATAATAATTTTAAAATATATATTTTAAAGTAAGCACTACTAATAATCAACTTATAAAATTTAATAATCAATTTATATATGCGTGGTGATTCCGAAAAATCTGAGATTATGTGTTGTTCCGAGAAACCCGCCTATAAGAGGCAAAACGATATTAGCCAATCGTTTGCAACAAAAATAATTTTTGTAAATTATAATGTTAGCAAATGTGCATCTATACTATAAAATAAATTAAAAAATTTTAAAGAAAGAAAAATAATTGCTTTTCATTGGTCTAAATATTTTTTTTTAATAACCATATAAACACAACAAATGAATTATCATTACAATAGTATTGCCTAACGACAAGTACTAATAAAGTGGATGTGTACAACTTTTCATACCATCTCATGCTTAGAAACTACTAACCAAGGCTCTTATTTATAGCTAACATTAATAGAAGAAATCATAAACGGTTTCGAATACAATAGACTGAAACTATGAGTGAGGTCATCTATGCCTCATGACGTGTCTAGAAAGCTACAAAATACTTTTCTCATGAACTTGGGGATTGTAATGTCTCCATCTTGTGACCGAGCAATGGCAGACCATGAGCACTTCCAGTAGTAGAAGATACTTTGTAGTGAATAGTTGATTTAATAAAGTGTATCAAGGAAAATCGTAAGACGATTTTTCTAATATCAAGAGATAAAAGAGATTATACATCAAGTATAATGTTTAACACATATCACTATGCATCTGAGCACACCAGAAGAATGTATGAGTTGTTATATGAAGATTCATAACATCAATCATAAAGATCAAGACATGAGTATGCAAAGGAGATGGAGGACATTCAGAAATGATCATTTCAAAAGGAATTAATTGGTGATATTGAAGACCATGCGATACTACCTATTAATTAATAGAAGAGCTATCAATTCAACTAAGTCAACGATTAAGGTTGATTGTGCGATACTACCCAAACAATCATATAATCGCTATCCCTATCAATTATAAACCAATGATAGTTATTGATCCAGGTGGATATTTTTATCAAAAATTAAAATGTTCTTTAAAAAACAAAGGCACCCACATTTCGGTCTCAGTTATCAAAAAGAAAGCTGGTTAGTGGATTTGAACCCCCAACCTCTCCTCTTTCCACTGTTTGCGAAGCGGTATTTTATTTAAAGATCTTATCGAGCTAAATAAAGGACATCGGCGAGCTTTAACTTCCGACCTCCTCTTTGCGCCTTACATTCTCTATCTCTACCAAAAGTTATTTTTATTCTAAATAGTTTGCAGCAAACCGCGTTGAACCTGAGGCCCCCCCATATAAACTATATCAAGCCGATTTTAAACTATTTTAATTTGTTATACAGGGCTTGAATTAGATGATAAAGCTTTATTTAGTTGATAGGGGGTATAATATTGTTTTAACCCCATAATAGCATGTAAAATTGTATTAAAGGTGGGGTTAAGTTATGAATTGGAGAGTAGAGAATGAGGAGAATTTGGAGTAAATTTGGAGAAGAGAGTTGAGGAGAGAATTTTTTTTTCTTGTGAGAAGAATTAGTGAGAGTATTCTCTTTGCTTGTAAAAGAAATCTTGTGAGAAGAATTATTGTAGAGGGAATAGGAAATTTTTGATGTATTATTATACTCTGATTTTGTAGCAGAACATTTAAGCAAAGTCTTTTTCTTTCTCTTTGTAAATCAGCCTTGTGGATTTGAGAGCCTTTATGCGAGGTGATTTGAGTGAAGAATTTTGTATCACAACTTTGTGGACAGGCTACAAAAGATTATAAAGCAGTTTCCAAGAGGCTCTTTTTAGAGATTGTACTGCATTTGGAGCATTGCTAATAGATTGGTCACTTAGTTGAGATAGACCTTGAGACGTAGTCCACTTGGACGAACTCCATAATCAATCTTGTGTCCTCTTCTCTCTCTTTGTTTAGTGTCATAATTATCTCTCTTTATTGTTCACGATGCTCCATTATTCAATGTTTTGATTAATTGAGAAAAATAGGTTTTAAGGACTCGAAACCTTTAACAAAAGAGAGTAATATAAAACATTAAGAGTTCGGAGCATAAGAATGACTAGCAGAATGACTGGAAAAAAGGCCAACAAAACAAAAGGACAGCTAAGAAAAAAATAGCAAAGAAACAAAGAAAGCGCTACACAGCTATAGTCTTCAACAGATCCTCCACCTTCTTCACCAGCTGATCATAAGTGCCCCAACAGCTTTGAGATATTCCAAGTCCTTGTTGGGTTTCTTTTCTTTCTTTTTACCTCTGGTCCGGGTTCTGGGACCTTGAGCTTCCCCTGTACCTTCAGTGTCCGATTCAATATCCAGTATCTCCTTCTCTTCGTCCAGTTTACTGATGAGGGTGTTTGTATTGTTAGCAGAAATATTCAGGATACTTAAGCTTTGTTCAGCAATACTCATCAGGCACTCCTTAATTTTACTGACTTTGCTAGTAGTGTCCGAGACAGTTTGCTCATTAGCGTTAGCAAGGTTTTTCCTTTCCAACATATCTTTCTCTATTTTTTCAAACCTAGGGTTGAAAGAGTCTCTTATATTTTCAGCCTTTACAATGGTATTTTTGAGGTCCTCTATGTTGGTCTTCCCTTCCCTGGTGTTGATGGTTTCCAATATCTGAATTCTGTTACTGAGTTTTTTGTTGTCATCCACGACTTTCTTGTAATCAGTTATAAGTCACTCCATAGTGTCATTGAAACCTTGCATACCCTCTGGAGGAGGGATATGGGGAGGATCAGCCTTACTAGGGGTTTCCTGTTCCTTTTTAGGGGTATCCCGAATAGTAGTTGTGTCTTCGACCCTAAGAGCCTCACCCATGGTGACCTTCTCTGGGTTTTGTTCAGCTTCTAAGGTCCTTTCCTGCTTACAAACCTCCATCTCCTTGACATTCTTCTCCTTCCTATTTTGCTTGTCTCTAGTCTGGGTGTGTACTTTGAATTTCTTTTTCAGTGACCCTTGAGGATTCTCCTTCTCTAAGTCTTCAGAGACCTCCTCTTCCGAGGAAAGGCTAATCCGGATTTTGCCTTTAGGTTTTTTTCCTTTGGAGGAAGAAGGTCTTGTTTTAATGTGTTTCCTCTTCTTACCAGTTTCATAATCCGAAACATCCATACTCTCCTCAGAATCGCTCGACCGGTCACTGTCAGTCTCCTCATCCACTGAAAAGGTAGAATTAGACCCATCCTCCTTAGACTCTATAGAGGGCTGCATGCGGCCAATTTGATTGGCCTTGAGATGGTCATAAATGGGGACCATCAAGCCTTGGTGCATGGTAGTATCCCCCATAGGGTTTTCTTTATAGGCCTTTATGGTTGCATTCATCGAATAGAGCAGAAAATAAGGAAAATTAACCTTCTTGTCATGCCTAAAGTGATTCAGCAAGACGAAATGGTACCCATAAACTTTTGTAAACCTACCATCTAATGTAATATAGCGCATTAAAACAAAGAGGACATCCCGCCAAGGTTTAACAAAAGCTCTGGGTGGGTAGTAAGTTTTACTTAACTTAACCAGTCGTATTTTCTCCTTCTCAGTTTTCGGGTATATGTCGATGGCCTCCTTGCTGACTTTCCTGTCTCTGTAGAAGTTGCACCCTTCCCTTCTGAGGCTCGTGGCTTGGGCAATGAGGTCTTCGTCAATTTCTACAGTTTGGTCTCCCATTTTCAGCATACCCTTTCTCCAATTTTTGCAGAAAAAACTGGTAACCGTGCCATCCCGTTAGTGGAGCTTTTCCATGAATTTTGAAAAGCCACCCTTCTATAGAATACTCTAGACCTCCTCCTTCTATTTCCATTCTTTGCAACTGCTTGGCTCATATCACCTCTTGTTACCACCCATTTTTTCTCTGTTAAGGGCCGAATTTTGAAACTTGTAGAATGGATTAGCCAGAAAGCTTTTCGGAACTATCAAATTAACCCAGAAAGCATGGGAATTGATGGACAGGCTATTATGATAAATGAGGCTCTCATTATTATAATAACTCGAAGTACTCCAATTAGACCTTTTAATTATTATTCGGTATATCAAAAATCTTAGGAGTGCTAGTGTATCGGTCCTTGAAGATGATTTGTCTGACATTTTCAGGGAGTGCTTGTTCTCCCATCCATGTAATCATTTAATCCTTGTTAACTGCCACATTAGCAGCCCAGTCAGCAAAGTCGTTGGCCTCTCGGTAGATGTGGGATATGTGGCATTTTTTGAAAGTGTTGTGCTTCAATAATATTGTTGATAGACCATGATGGCTTTGAGGTCCCCTTTAGACATTTAATAATATTGTTTGAGTCCCCTTCAAGCCATAAGTAAGGGCAATTCCATTTTTTAGCAAGGATTAAGCCTTGGAGAGCTGTCATGGCTTCCAATAGGGACAACAACCATTTCCTTGCAATTTCCTTTCTCATCTCTAAGAATAGCTCCACAACCAGCTGGGCCCGGGTTTCCTTTTGCAACACCATCAAAGTTAACTTTGAACCAACCTTGAGGAGGGGTTTGCCATCTAGCTTCAAGTCTTTTATTGTGGTTGGGGTCAGGGCTGTCATCAACTTTCAAATTCCATGAGCTTAAGATGATAGATTCCAAAGGGTTGTTTGAGAAACAGGGGCCCTCCATGATCCCAATATTTTCCACAATCGCCCATTGAATTTTCTGGAACACAATGTCTTGATCGAGGGATAGATCTCTAAAGATACGATTGTTTCTTTCTTTCCATAATCCCCACAGGATGTGAGGGAGAGATAGCTGCCATAGAGATCTCAATAAGGAGTTAGTCCAATGAAAATTCCAGGAGGAAAATAGGTCACTAATTGTGTTACAAAACACCCAGTCAATGCTAAAACTTTTAGAAATATTTCCCAGACAGAGGCAGAATAGGAACAGTGAATGGTCAGGTCGTCCACAGACTCTTCCTCTTGGAGGCACAAAGCACATCTATTAGGGAAGGTGAAGCCTCTGCTCTTAAGGTTGTCTAGGGTCAAGATCTTATTCTGAAGGATGGTCCAGTAAAAGAAATTGATTTTGGGGGTAAGACCCTTAATCCAGGCTTTAGACCAGTAAGGATTACCATGAGGGATGGAGGAAAGGACACAATACATAGAAGAAATAGTAAGAGAACCTTTGGGTTCATATTTCCAGATAAGAGAGTCTTCCTCTTTATTCAGCCAGACCGAAGACAAATGAATCTTGATCTTAGAAAGGCTAGAATGGATACTTTCATTGTTTTGCCATTTGTTACCAGTCCAGTAATCAGCAACTGAGGAGCTGAAAGTTTTAATATAGGAGGGAGCAAGGGGGGCCCATTCATTGAATTCTATCAAGGGTTTATCAAAAAGCTAGGGATCCTCCCAGAATTTGACTTTCTTGCCATTTCCTACTTTCCAGATCACTCCTTTAGCAATGCTTTCTTTACACTTAGAGGCATAGTTCCATATATGGGATCCATTAATACTAAGGTCCAAATTAATAAAAGAAGATAGAGAAGAGGACAGAAGAGAGTACTTACTTTGCCATATTTTGCACCATTCAGTATCTACGTGGAACATTCTCCAAACCTATTTTGACAGGAGGGCTTCATTTAAGGTTCGGATTTTCCTCAAGCCCAGACCACCTCTGCTTTTTGGTCTACAAACCTGGTCCCAAGCCACCAAAGACATTCTTTTTTTGTCCTCAACCCCAGACCATAGGAATTTTCTTTGAATTTTCTTGATAGCGTCAGCATACTTTATTAGAATTTTGAAGAGACTTAGTGCATAGATTGGAATACTTTGAAGAGAGGCTTTAAGAAGTTGGAGCTTTCTAGCCTGACTTCAAAGGGCTCCTTTCCAACCAGCTAGTTTTTTATGAAACTTATCCACTAGAGAACTCCAAAAAAGATCAGGAGGTGCGATACCCATGGGGAGGCCAAGATAGGTAGCTAGAAGATCAGCAATCCTGCAATCTAGGATTCTACTAATTCACTGTTGTCTTCTCTTAGGAGTATTAGTGAAGAAAACTTCGCTTTTGTCCCAATTAATATGCTGACCAGAAGATGAGGCAAATTTACAAAGAGTGCTCTTCAAAATTTTAGCTTCAGAGATGCTCGAATCCCCCATGATGATAGTATCCTCGACAAACTGTTGGTGGGAGCAAATGAGGTCAGCAGCGGAGGGTTGGAGTCCCTTAAAGGAGCCTTGCAGAACCATGTTTTCCATTGACCTTCCAAAACATTCTTCCATGATGATGAAGAGGATGGGAGATATGGGATCCCCTTGCCTTAATCCTCTAGAAGCTTGGAAAAAGGGGGAAGGTGAACCATTGACAAGAACAACAAAAGAGGCAGAGGTGATAAGCTGGCTGAGGAGGTCAATAACTCTAGTGGAGAAACCAAAAGCCATAAGAACCTTTACTAAAAAAGGCCAGTCAACCCTATCATAGGGTTTGGAGAGATCAAGCTTGAGAATGAGACCCTGCTTCTTTGCTCTAACCAAAGAGTGGATATTTTCATGGACAGTTATAATAGAGTCAAGAATTTGTCTTCTAAGGACAAAACCATTTTGCTGGTGATTAATCAAAGCAGGAAGGACGGACAGAAGTCTAGTAGTAAGAACCTTGGAGATAATCTTATAAAAAGAATTGCATAAACTGATGGGTCTAAATTTGTCCATAGAGTCAGCACCTTGGGTTTTGGGGATGAGAGCAATGAAAGTGCTATTGATTTCTTTCAAAAGTTTTTTGGCCCCAAAGAATTCCTTGACTCCGTGGGAGACATCTTTCTCAACAATATCCCTGAAATTTTGAAAGAAGAACATGGGGAAACCATCTGGTCCCGACGCTTTATTACCATCAAAAGAGAAAATAACATTTTTTTATTTCTGAGGTCGAGGGGATGGAAGAGAGGGAGACATTCAATTGATCATCAATGAGACAAGGGATGTTATGAAGAAAAGAGGATTGAGCTTCAGCATCCAGACTGTGATCTCTTTTGAGCAGTTCTGAGAAATACCTCTTAGCTTCGATCCTCATTCCTTCCTCCTCAACAAGTTCCCCGTTGTTCACTTTAAGTTTGGTAATCTTGTTAGCTGCTTTGTGCTTGATCAACATCATGTGAAAGAATCTAGTGTTCCTATCTCCTTCCTTAATCCAAATGCATCTTGGTCTCTGCTTCCAGAAAGTTTCCTCTTTATTGATGATATCATGGTATTTTTTGAGATTTTCATTTTCATCAGCAATGGATACTGTATTGAAACCGTCCTTCTGAATTTGGTCCTATATGGTCTTAAGGTCTTTTTGGATTTTGCCTTTGGCCTCAAAGATATTCCAAAAGCTGGATTTGTTCCAGGGTCTTATGTTATCCTTTACACTTTTGAGCTTCTTAACAACTTTATACATAGTCGTTCCCTCAACTTGGATACTCCACCATTTCTGAATATTACTTTTGATATCAGGGTGTAGGGTCCACATTTTTTCAAATCTGAAAGGGAAGTGTCTTCTTCTGTTAATAGAATCAGCAATTAAGGTAATAGGAAAGTGATCTGACCCAACCCTAATATGGGCTGTTATAGAACAAAAATAGTGACTGTACCAATCATCAGAGATGAGATTCCTGTCAAGACAAACTTGGATAAGATCATTACCAGTTCTCCTATTGGTCCAGGTGTAATTGCATCCTTGAATTTCCACATCATTGAGAGCCTAAGAATTGATGAATTCCATAAGGGCTAGCCTGCTTTCTAGCTGGGAGGGGCTTCCTCCAATTTTTTCCTCCTCTCTCAAAGGAGTATTGAAATCTCCCATAACCATCCAACTAAGATTTCTGAAGCTTTCCCTAGCTTGTATGAGTTTTTTCTAGAAGGAATTTCTAGCTTTCAAAGTGTTGGGAGCATAAATGTTGGTGAGGACCCAAGAAGTGCCATCTTTTAAATGCTCAAATTATATACAAGAAAAATTGTTTTCCTGGATAAGAACATGTCCTTTGATAGTATTAAGGTTCCAAATGGTAGCAATGCCTCCGAAGCACCTTCCGAACTACCACCAATAACATTACCATTATTAAAAAACTTCAAAGATTCAACTTTTTCTTTACTCATTTTGGTTTCTTGGATTAGGAAACCATCAGGTTTATTGTCCCTTATCATATTCCTAATGATGTCATGTTTTTGGGTATTATTGAGTCCCCTTATATTCCAAGAGATAATCTTCATAGTTACTTACCAATTCCTAACTCCTTAAGAGTCTTCTGGGTCCCATCTGCAATGTTCTTGCTGGCCTCCTTGTCTCTGACTTTGAGGTTAGAGGGTCGCCCTGGGGAAGAGGAGATATACCCAGCATCAACTTGAGCTATTCTGTTGGATTTCCTTGGAAGAGAAGCCGAGGGGGTGGTTCCTTTCTTATTCCTATGTTTTGGGATTTTCCATTCAGCATCTGTTTCAGGAACCACTTCCGGGTGACTGAGGATTTTGGAAATTTCTTCCTCGTTGCCCTAGTTAGGCGTTCTAGAAGTATTTAAATCACTGTTTACTATTTTTGAACTCTAGTATGAGTCCGAAAGGTTCATACCTTCTATTGCACATTTTTGGGCTTCTTGAATTTCAGAACTTGGCATGAGCAGTGAAGAGTCAGTCTTTTCTTCTTGGAGGTCAGGGATCTCCCCCTCCTCAGGTGGGTTATCTTTCTCTTGCAGTTCCTCTCCCGCATAAGTGTCAGCAACCACTACAACTATGTCTTTTGAAGATTCAGTCTGATCTTTCAGTTCCTCTGTTCGAGTAGAGACCAAGGTGTTGACTTTGGTTGGCTCGTTTCTTAATACTTCCTGGGTTAAAGGGCTGGAGATGGAATTTGATGACACTTCCTTAACCTCCCCCAAAGGATTGAAGTGGTTGTAGTCTTCTCCCTTATTCTTTAGTTTTTAACTTGCCATACCATTTTTTCAGTAGCTTTTTGGTTTTCAATTTGGGATTTAGACTGCTTGGATTCTACCTTCAGCTTTGTTGGACAGGATTTTGCCCAGTGACCTATTTTTTGCAATGAAAGTAGGCAAAGGGGATAGATTCATATTCAATGTGTTGTTTCCATGTTCCCAACTTTGATACCAGATCTATCTATTCCAACATATCTGCATCATGGTCTATCCCTACGCAGAACCTAGCATGAGTGAGTCTTATTTTTGAAGCTGTGACTGGGTCTATGGAAAGGAGTTCACCAAAAGAGTTTGCAATTCATGAGAAGATGCTTTCTGCCCAATATTCAAGAGGCAAACCTGGTAACTTTACCCAAATTGGAACTTGTGCTAAGAGAGATTCATTCATGTTCAAGTTCGGATGCCATTTTCGAAGGACCAAAGTTGTCTTTCCTACCATCTAGGGACTCCCACATAGAATCCTAGATTTGTCTTCTTCACATGAGAAAGTAAAAGACAAGAGGCCTTTAGGTAGAGCTGAGACTTCAACATTACCCTTGAGGGCCCATTTTCATTTCACATAAGCCCTTACAACTTCAATATTAGGACACAAACCCATAAATTTGCCAAACAAGGAGTTCAACATGTTGTTTATATTATGATCCAAAACCAGATCAGGAATAGATATAGAAAACTTACCAGCAGGAGGATTAGAAATGTTTTTGACAGGAGGTAAAGAGGATTTACCAGATGGCTTAGTTCTGAAGAGGGAAGACCATTTTTTTATTCCACTATCCAAGGAGTCATCACGTGGGATGGGCCCCCCCTGGACCCCTCCCCCAAAAGCCCAGAAGAACCCTCAATCTTTTCTGGAAGAGTACCTCCAGTTTGCGGGATGACTACAACCTCTGAAATGTTCAGAGGCTTATCCTTATCTCCTATGGGGCTAGCTACATTGTTATGGCTGCTCCCACCACTGGAACTAGAGTTCCCACCTAACAGAGAATTTGAATTTTGAATCCTCCCATTGCCGCCTCCTACTCCTCCAGGTCTTAGAAAAACTCTCCATTATTCAATGTTAAGCTTAAGGCATTAAGGATTTGTTCACCTTTATGCACATTCACTTTAGCAACGTTCATCATAGATCCCTTTCACATTAGATCCGGTGGAAAGCTAGTTTGGCAAGTTTTGCAGAAGTCAATTATCTTTTCAATGTGAGCAAGTGCAATCTATTTGATTGGCGCGATATAAGAATGCATTCAACCACACTTAATCAATCATGGAGTTTATGTTTTTTTTCAATCCAAATTCAGATCGCTCTTTGAGAGTAATTGTTGTAGGCACATAATTAGTTGCATAAGGAACAATATCTATATCAGAGACAACACCCTCTTAGTTGCAAGCACATAGATTTCTAACTAGAACAACAACATATCACTGTAGAGTGATACTAATATCTATAATCTACACCTATTCATATCGGTGGATCAAACACAATATGCCTTATAGCTTTCTTTATGAGGACCATTGCACAATTAACATCAGTGTATCAAGAAGAGAAAGGACTACTGAGCATCTATAAATTCATAAGGAGCAACAAAATCTTGTACATATTTGCATATATTTGAAGTATTAAACGAGACACAGTACTATCTAATTATTACAGATTCATTTGCATATCTTCAAAGCTGAGACATCAATTAAGCTTAATCTTATTGCATGCATGCTCTCTCTCTCTCTCTCTCTCTCTCTCTCTCTCTCTCACACACACACACACACACACACACACACACACACACACACACTGTTATATCAATTATATTTCACAATTTATATCATTTACAAGGTAACTTCAACATATGGTCAAGATCATTAAGGAAAGAGATCAATTGAATTTGATAATTGATATATAATTATCCCTATTTCCCGAGTAATTAGATAAAGGGATATTAGAGGGATCCAAATTTATTAGAGGATAAAACAAACCTATTATAAGAAAAAATAGTAACTCTCTAAACCAAAAAAGGATACCAAGTTCTTACATATGATGAAAAATTCTTTCTTACACCTCTTCCAATGTAATTGATTCTTCTTACACATTTTACAACTTCATAGATAGTTAGGTTCCCTTCCACTTAATGTTGATTGTTCAATGATGCTATCATAGGCCAAATAAACTTCCCCACTCAAAGACACCTTGCAAAGCATATTTCAAGTGCCTAGAGAATAATAGTTAATTACAAAAAAGATATTCATCCTCATATAGGACATCTAAATTCACATTCCATGATTCATGGAGTCACATGAAATAAAACCAACTATTAAAATATAAAAACTATGGCACTTAGTTGTAGGATTGCAAGGTTAATATCACCAATATTAAAAAGATGTTCTTCTAGGAGTGAATGAAGTAGGAGATTCAATAAGTAGTGGAGTGAGATTTCTCTTAAAGGATTGCATAAGTACTTCTATAGGAGAACCTTTAGGGGATTTTGTCAATGAATAAATGTGACCAATTGAAGATCCTAATGGAGATGGAGACTTCGATGGAGGCAAATATGAAGAATTTACTAGAGGAGAACACTTGGGAGGTGAAAGGGTAGGAGGAGGGGTGTTGGGAAAACTGGAGGGCGAAAGGATTGTCTTTTTATGAGAAGGGGAAGGGCGTGCACCTTCTTGAATTCATTCAAATCAAATGAAAAGTGGAGTTTGAATCAAAGATGTTGCAGTGGCTTATGAAGATTCTCTTCCCTTCTAAGAAAGATGATATTGGGTTTTTTCTTCCTTTGAAGCTTATTAAATTTTCTACTTCTTCTTCTTCCCCTATGTTCAAAGTTTTGTGAAGGGTCTCGGGTGCCTTTCCTTCTCCCTCCTTTATTTTTGAATATTTCACAATGGGTAGATTAAGCCTCTTCTTTACCTCATTTAGCCATTCACAACTCCACTTGATTAGTACTTGCATGTTTTCCTTTGTGTTTGTACATTCTTTCATATTCTAATCTATTATTAGCTTTAGGTTAGCAAATATTTTTTAGATGATAGAAATGTTTAAGGTACTTTATATGAGTAGGTACTCATATACTCATATAAAGTACCTTAAACATTTCTATCATCTTTGACTTCATAAGGCATTGAAGTTGCTTGGTACATTTTCATTCAATAAGTTCTCAAATAGTACAGTAGCCTCTTTTTTTGTCCCAAAATCAGCTAAACAATTCTCCTAAAATCTGTTTAATATTAGTTTATATTTATATGAAGACCTTAATCCTTTTGTGTATGCCCTTGGTTTGAAAGCACATCTTGATTCATATGGAATTAAATTCACCTATGCCATTTTATTTTATTTTATAGTTTTAGTAATTTGGATGATTAAACATGTATACCTACCAACATAAATTGGAAATTGCATTTCCTTCACCTTCCTTTAGAGAATACCCTCTATATCCTTGTCATTTTCCTATGTAGTTCCAAGACAAACAATTTATCACCCACATACATAGGGAGTTTATATGGTACCTTTTCAAGATACCTAGCTCTTATGTATATGAACATGGAGAATTGGATGTATTAAGTTTCCTTGTATTTTTTTACACCCCTAGCTTTAGAAGATATTCTCTTAGCAAAACAATTCTTTGGACATTACTGTAATATAGAAATTAAAAGAATCATTAACTCTCATAATGATTTTGCACTATATTGGAGCTCAAATTGTGGGAGTATTCATATGTTTTATATTACATAATCTTTACTCCCCTAGTTTTGAGTTTGTTAAATTATTGCTTCCTAGCCAATGCATGTACGAGGTATGAGGTCATATAAATTTATTTGACTTTTGACTTTACTTGGATGTTCATAAAAAATGTCACTAATTAACATTATCTAATCAATAAATTACTTACCAGAAATAATCTTGGTCTAGTTCTAAAACATACATGGTAAGAATTCTTCAACATTTTCCTGCCCTATGACTCTATTCAGCAAGATAATTATATCACTCACCCCTTCTTGGAATTCAATTCCATACACAACTTCTTAGGAATCTTGGTGGAGGATTCTTGTGTTCCTTGAACTAGTTCTTCTTTATCATAGTTGTACATTTATCCATATTGTTATCAAAATATGTATTAGAAGAATATGTGGTGATGTCTAGATAAGATTTTCTAACTGGGAGTTCCATTGTATCTCCTCAATATATTGGAGTTGTACCGATAATACTACATGTAATTTTTATTCATTATCTCCATATATCTTTATTGCGCAATTTTACACAAGTTATAACCAAATCAATAGTTTGCACATAAATAGGGAAGGTTATTGCTTGAATGAGACAAACTAACCTTTAATTTATGTGTCATTATATTTTCTCCACTTATTTTATTCATTCTCTTGTGAAATTTCTCCAAACCAATATGAGCAAGGTTTGTTATAAACTTAGATAGTGGAACCAATGCATTGTACTCATATTTTATTTTTGGGAGACATATTATTCTCATTTGTCTCACCAAAGATAAGATCAATATTCAACCCAAAGAGAAATATATTTTAAAAAGTTTGGAAGATTTGATTCTTTCTTTCATTGGCAAGATCTCGAGGTTTCACTGCCCTCATACACTTTTACATACATTATATTTTTTCTTCAAAATTCTAGAGGTATAACACATCAAGGTTCAGAATTTTGATAACAATTAGAATCCATGTGAGAAAGTGAATTGAGAGCTTGGTCTCTAATTATAATTTTACAAATGTGTTGGTCAGTTCAAGCTTTGTGAAATTCAAACTTTAGAACTAGCTTGCATGTGTGTATTTTAAATTTGAAAGTTCAAAAAAAAATATCTCTGGTGCTTGGAGTTAGGGGTTTGATTTGAGGACGTTCGTAGATAAATTTTTGGTTTATTATTTTGAACATGTTTTGGGGATTTTGGAACATTTGCAAATTCAATATTAAGGACTAAAAGAACATTGTTTAGGGATCTTTAGATCACTAAACATGATATCAAACCTACACTTAGGTTTTTGGGGTAACACGTTGATATTAAATATCCTAACTAATTCAAAAAATAGATCAAATTAAATCATGGACAATAAAATTAGGGTTTACATTAAATTCAAAGATAAATTTACATCGAATATACAAGCCCAAACCAAGGTTTTCTTATTATATTTACTATTAAATATTGAAACATGAAATGGCACGATAATACAAAATTTAAGCCCTAATTAGAAAAACAGAGAGAACACAAAAGAAAGATGTCAAAAAAGAACCTAGAAGGAAATATGGAAAAGATTTTTCAAATCAAGAAAACACCCAAGTAGATGGCATGGATCTAAAAGATGAACAACTAAGGAAATCAATTGATCTTGTAGACACTTTGAAGCTACCTAAAGTCACTTGAAAATGAAAATACAGAGAAAATATTGAGATTATAAACCCCCCTCATACATGTGAGTATTCCATGTTATGTTGCCTTTGAGGGTATGTGCAGGATCATGGTGTGCCAAAACAGGCCCTTAAGTGGCAATGAAATTTCAGAAAATTAGAGTTATGCAACTTGACATGAAAATTTGAATAAGTTGTGAACATTATTTTTAAAATATGTAACAAGAGAATCTATAGAAAATTGAATGTAGTTTCTAAGCTACTAGTTGTTTTTTGGAAAAAAATAATCCTATTTGATGAAAATTTCAATGCAGTGGTACTAAAATTTCAGGAAAAAGATAAGAAGTAGGTGTATGTCTGACCACCATAATCACAATCAAATCATAATATTTTTTTATAAGATTTATAATATAAGTATTAGACTTATGTCCGGATGTGACACATATTTTTTTATAAAGTAAATAATTATTTTTGAATTTTTTACTACAACTTTTCAGAAATTCAAAAACTCCTACGTCTGACCACCTTAACTTGGTCAAAACCTAATGAAATTCAATTTTTAAAAATTTTTTCCCTATGTTAGACGAAGCATAGGATGTGATGCATATTTTGGATTCAAAAAATGTTATACCATTTGAAAGTTATGAGTGTTTTTCAATTAGTCTATCAATCAGAACTTTTGTCAGAATTCAATTAGAAAATAAATAATAATTATTTATTAAAGTTAAAATAAGATAAGCCTTATATTGTTGGAAAGCTGAGAACGTCCTTTAAAAACCCTTTTCGTTTTATCAATTTTGGCTATAAAAAAAGTCATCACCCACTAGTGTAAAGTTTGGAAAACCAAGGAATACTGAAAAACGTATTTTTTCAGTTGACTTTCTAGGCTTGTCACTTCCAAACCAAATCCCAAAGCATTCCCGAGCCAAAATTTCAAATTTGAAATTTGTACAACAAAAATCGAATATCCGATACAATCGGATATCCGATTTTAAAAAGTAAATTCAATAACTAAATTTGCACATAATTAATCTATTGTTTATTAATATATAATATATTAATATACAATATATTAATTTATAAATAAATTAGTATATGATATTAGGGAGAGGGAGAGAGGGGTGTGGGGTGGAGAGAGAGAGATTAGGGGAGAGCGAGAGGGGGAAGGGAGAGAGAGATAAAGAGATTAAGGGGAGAGAGAGAGAGAGAGAGAGAGAGAGAGAGAGAGAGAGAGAGAGATTAGGGGAGAGTGAGAGGGGGGAAGGGAGAGAGAGATAAAGAGATTAAGGGAGAGAGAGAGAGAGAGAGAGAGAGGGAAGGGTCATATTGTGTCCTAAGGGGTAATATTGTGTCCTATGACCCATTAGGACACCATAGGACCCCTTAGGTGTCAAATTTTTGTAAGCGATATTGGCACTCGCTTTTTATATTGTAATAATTGTTCATCTTGCCACCTTTTAACATACTATGACCCCTTATGACACCATATGGTGTTGTTAGAGGTCATATGGTGTCCTAAGGGGTCATGGGATACCATATATACCCCTTATGACACCATATTGGGTCGTTATGGGTCCTATGGTGTCCTAAGGGGTCATATTGTGTCCTACGACCCCTTAGGAGACCATATGACCCCTCACGACACCAAATTGTGTCGTTATGGGTCATATTGTGTCCTAAGGGGTCATATTGTATCATATGACCCCTTAAAGATACCATATGACCGACCCCTTAGGACACAATATGACCCTTTACGACTCTATACGGTATCGTTATGGGACATACGACCCCTTATGACACCATATGGTGTCATTAGGGGTCATATGGTGTCCTAAGGGGTCATATGACCCCTAAGGACAACATATGACCCCTTATGACACCATATTGGGTTGTTATGGGTCCTATGGTGTCCTTCGGGGTCGTATTGTGTCCTATGACCCCTTCGAACACCATATGACCCCTTACAATACCAAATTGTGTCATCATGGGTCATATTGTGTCCTAAGGGGTCATATTGTGTCATATGACCCCTTTAAGACACCATATAACCCCTTAGGACACATTATGATCATTTATGACTCTATACGATGTCGTTATGGGTCATATGACCCCTTATGATACCATATGGTGTCGTTAGGGGTCATATGGTGTTCTAAGGGGTCATGGGACACCATATGACCCCTAAGGACAACATATGACCCCTTATGACACCATATTGGGTTGTTATGGGTCCTATGGTGTCTTAAGGAGTCATATTGTGTCCTATGACCCCTTATGACACCAAA
Organism: Cryptomeria japonica; assembly: GCF_030272615.1. Lineage (NCBI taxonomy): Eukaryota > Viridiplantae > Streptophyta > Pinopsida > Cupressales > Cupressaceae > Cryptomeria > Cryptomeria japonica. Next base: position 372,495,494 of record NC_081406.1, on the reverse strand, counting down.
TTGTGTCGTCATGGGTCATATTATGTCCTAAGGCGTCATATTGTGTCATATGACCCCTTTAAGATACCATATGACCTCTTAGGACACAATATGATCCTTTACGACTATACGGTGTCGTTATGGGTCATATGACACCTTATGAAACCATATGGTATTGTTAGGGGTCATATGGTGTCCAAAGGGGTTGTGGGACACCATACGACCACTAAAGACAACACATGACCCCTTATGACACCATATTAGGTCGTTATGGGTCCTATGGTGTCCTAAGGGGTCATATTGTGTCCTATGACCTCTTAGGACACCATATAACCCCTTAAGACACCAAATTGTATCGTTATGGGTCATATTGTGTCCTAAGGGTTCATATTATGTCATATGACCCCTTTAAGATACCATATTACCCCTTAGGACATAATATGACCCTTTACAACTCTATATAGTGTCATTATGCATCATATGACCCCTTATGACACCATATGGTGTCGTTATGGGTCATATGACCCCTTATGACACCATATGGTGTCGTTGGGGGTCATATGGTGTCCTAAGAGGTCATGGGACACCATATTGGATCGTTATGGGTCCTATGGTGTCCTAAGGGATCATATTATGTCCTACGACCCCTTAGGACACCATATGACCCCTTACGATACCAAATTGTGTCATCATGGATCATATTATGTCATATGACCCCTTTAAGACACCATGTGACCCCTTAATACATAATGTGACCCTTTACAACTCTATACGATGTTGTTATATGGGTCATATGACCCCTTATGACATCATATGGTGTCATTAGGGGTCATATGGTGTCCTAAGGGGTCATGGGACACCATATGACCCCTAAGGATAACATATGACCCCTTATAACACCATATTGGGTCATTATGGGTCCTATGGTGTCCTAAGGGGTCATATTGTGTCCTACGACCCCTTAGGACACCATATAAACCCTTAAGACACCAAATTGTGTTGTTATGGGTCATATTGTGTCCTAAGGGGTCATATTGTGTCATATGACCCCTTAGGACACAATATGACCCTTTATGACTCTATACAGTGTCGTTATGGGTCATATGACCCCTTACGACATCATATGGTGTCGTTAGGGGTCATATGGTGTCCTCAGGGGTCATGGGACACCATATGACCCCTTATGACACCATATTGGGTTGTTATGGGTCCTATGGTATCCTAAGGAGTTATATTGTGTCCTACGACCCCTTACGACACCAAATTGTGTTGTCATGGGTCATATTGTGTCCTAAGGGGTCATATTGTGTCATACAACCCCTTTAAGACACCATATGACCCCTTAGGACACAATATGACCCTTTACAACTCTATACGGTGTTGTTATGGGTCATATGACCCCTTATGACACCATATGGTGTCGTTAGGGGTCATATAGTGTCCTAAGGGGTCATGGGGCACCATATGACCCCTAGGGACAACATATGACCCCTTATGACACCATATTGGGTCGTTATGGGTCCTATGGTGACCTAAGGGATCATATTGTGTCCTACGACCCCTTAGGACACCATAATCTCTCTCTCTCTCTCTCTCTCTCTCTCTCTCTTCCCATTTCCCCTAATCTCTCTCTCCCTCACCCCTAATCTCTCTCGCCTCCCCCTCCCCCCCTCTCCCCTAATCTATCTCTCTCCCCTCTCCCCTAATCTTTCTCTCTCTCCCCTACCCCTCCCCCCTCCCCCCTCCCTCTCTCTCTCTCCCCTCTCCCCTAATCATTCTCTCCCCCTACCCCCTCCCCCCCCCTCTCTCTCTCTCTTTATCTCTCTCTGTCTCTATAAAATATGACTATTGAAATCAGATATCAGATATCGGATATCCAATTTCTGCCACTGCCATTAATGTGGCAATAGTAGAAAAAAAGGCGGCAATGGGAATAATGTTTGGGACCACAAATTTATGCAAGCGAGACTACACACTGCATCCCAAATATTTCCTAGAATCAAGCCAAACAATATTGTACAAAAAAATTTGTGAAGTACATCCAACTTTGCAAATATCACAAAGGGCCTTTGAATATTTGAAGTCGTTTTATTGTGTACCTCTTAAGATTCGTAATACTTGTTGTTGCAAGTACCATGTGGAGTTTTAAATGTACCATGAACTTTTATGCCATATTCGTTCTATGATGCATACTAATGAGATGTTGCAGGAGTGTGGTGCAATGCTATTTCTGAGATCATCAAGAGACTTGAAAGATCTATTTTTATGCCCTAGAGATGATGGCTGCTATTTCTATAGAAATGATTGTTTGAATGAGAAGTGCTCACAATTTGGTGAGTTGTCAAAGTTTGTTTCATATTTTCATGAAAGCAGCGAACACAAGTTTGGAAAGAATTATGTTGAGAAAAAAAGATATGAGACAGTGAAATATACTTTGAAGAGTGGAGTTGAAGGTTCTAGATGCGAATTAGTCTCAAGAGAAGTGAGTGTTGCTGATTTTATTTTAGATTTTAAGGAAAATATTTTCTACAAGTATGCAAGACACACCCATAGGTCTCAGTGGTTGGATCAACAGTTCAGAATGTGTAAGAACGCTTTCCCGATTGGCACTATTGTATCGATGGTTGATTTTGCAGAGAACTATATATTGCAACCACATAATGAGGTACATTCTCAGTACTACAATTCAATCCAGATTGCTATTTTTGTTCTCATTACATATAGACATGCTCATAATAGTACACAAGAGGACATGAAGATAATCATGGAGTATCATTTTTTATATGAGTGATGATAGATCACACTCCTCCGAGTATGTGCAACATTCTTTCGAGATTTTTTTTGAGTTCTTGCATGAGAAAGTTATTGCAATTGATCAACGTAGCATATGGTCAGATAACTATACGGGTCAATTCAAGAATGCCCGTATGTTTTATTGGTTGAGTAGAATGCATGTAGAGAGGCATATACCTTATATTTGGTGTTTTTTTAGGCAGGGCATGGGAAGCGGGAGCATGATGGAGCAGGTGCATGTTTGAAGAGAGCTCCAGTTAAGGAGCAATTGAGGATTTCAGGTGCAAATTTCTCTGATGCACGATCTATTGGTGATTGGCGTAGTTCAACATTGTCACATGGAGGTACTCTCAATTCAACAGTGACCAAATTATTTTGGTTGCTTGAGGAGGGCACAATGGTATACATATTGGATTGTTAAACAATTAAATATTCTTCAAAGATGCATTCATTTCTCGGCTCAAATGCAAGTACATGGACCATTTGGACACGAGCGTTAGCTTGTTTTTGTCAGAGTTGTGTTCGGTGTGATTGGGATCAGTGCGAGTCAAGTGAGTGGGTTTATACATGGGGTCCCTAATATCTAACTCCTTTATCTCAAACAATATCCTTGTCAAACGATGACATGGAAAGTTCACTTGAGTATGACCGTCTATCAGATCTTGTACAACCAAGACATGTTTTTGCAGTTGTTGCACCACAAGGGAATGAAGAGAGATCAGAATATTGGTTGGCACGATGTGTACATGGAAAACAAAAGCTAACACAACCAGTGACAGATGATGATGGGTTCACATATCCTATAGGTTCAGTTGTTGTTGTGGGAACTTGGTTGCAAACATACATGACTAGAAAGAATGACATACCTGCATTTGAAGACTATGAGGGACACAGAACCATTCTCATGTATTCACACCTTATTATAGCTACAAATGTCAAGTTGTTGAAGCATCAAGCAAAATTGAAGACCAAAGACCTATGGACAGTGACTACTGTTAATCATGAAGCAATACTGGATACTCTTAAGCAAAGAGATGACCCTTTAGGCATACTTGAGTAGTAGGTATTTAATGGTGCCTTATATTTTTTATCATGCATTTCATTTCAAACAATGATCATAAAACCTTAATGTTCAAGTTTGTTACGTGTATATTAAGGATGTGTTCAAAATGTAGGTCTATGATGAACGTTTTTTTTGGCAACACAGTTTTTGCATACACATAGCGGGTACACTCGATATTATTCGAAGGGACGTATTTTTGCAACATGAATTATTATCATGCATTTGATGAGATTTACAATTTTTGTTATTAGACAACAATATTTGACTTTTTTTGATGATATAATTATCACAAAACCTTTATGCTCATGCAGGTCTTTTTGATGATATACAACACTATCGCATTATGATTTTTGCGTCAACATAGTGGGTTCTCTTGATATAATTCGAAGGGACGCATTTTTATGGTATATAATCCCACCTTTTCATTTATTATCATGCATTTCAGTTGAAGTGATTATCATAAAGACTTTATGTTCATGCATGCATTTTATGTGTATACTAACAATTCTTAAAAATACAGGTTCATGCTAGATCATTCGCCGTTGACTAGTTTACTCTTGGTGATGGTACATATTCCTTTGTGCATTAATGAGATTAAATTTTGTGCATAAACACTAAGCCCCTCACTTTGTCAATGTGATTAAATTTTGTAAACTTTCACACACTATGTCAAGTGAATGTATTGCCATTTAGAAATGACAATATCTACCATCGTCTTTAACCATGCAGAGAAATGTAGTGAGAAGGGCTTTAATCAACATGTGTCTTTCTTCAAAGTTATTCTTGTAGATTTTGTAGAGAAACTAGTAAGTTTCATAATTATACAATCTTGTATGTCTTAAAAATGTTTCAAATGATCTTATTTATAATTTTACAAAGTAATTTGTATTAAGTGTTATAATTTGTTTCTTGTAGCACATTCATTCCGCATAAAAAGGTTGCTTATTTTGGTCTTCATTTATATGCAAGCATTGTTGTACGTAAGCTTTTCTCTTAGGAAATGAGGATGTCTGATGCAGATGAAGTGGAATGTTGTATTTTAATATGGATTTAATTTATGTAACTTTTTTATGATGATATACGATGTCCATGAGAAAACTGGTTTAGTTATATTGATGATATACAATGTATCTGTACATGAGTACATTGGTGTAGTTGTATTGATAATGAAGAAAAATTATGTTTGCATATTCATTCATGGATGTCACATGCAAGTGTAATGGTAATTATGTGTATATTATATATGGAAATATTGATTATCATTATGTGTCTACAGTGTAATGCTTGTTTATCTATATTTTTTCATTGAATGAGACTGACGAATTTTTTGCCAACTGAAAAAATGTTGCCCTAATAAAACCATAGGGAAACTTGAAAAAATGAGATAGGATTTTGTAGGGACCCCTCTCGTGGTCTCGTAGGTCCAAACAAATTGTTTGCAGGTGCCATGGATTCTGAGTTAGGGTTCGTCAAATTTTGATAATTTTTAGCACTTAGGGTGCTCAAGGGACGACGCTGGTAGGGTATGACCCCGAGCGTTTGACCGAGTGGGGGGGATGGGGGTAGGAGCATGCATAGGGTAATAATGCGTAAATAGACATGTTGGAACCGACGGTTCATTATCACGATGAGCAAAACGAGAAATTGGCCACGCAACAACATTCGATTGAATGAGACTGACAATGTTTTTGCCAACTGAAAAAATGCTGCCCTAATAAAACCATAGGGAAACTTGAAAAACCGAGATAGGATTTTATAGGGACCCCTCTTGTGGCCTCATATTTTTAAATGGATTAGTCACAGGTATCACGGATTCCAAGTTAGGGCCCATCAAAGTTTGACAATTTTTAGCACTTAGGGTGCTCAAGGGACGACGTCGGTAGGGTATGACCCCGAGCGTTCGACTGAGTAGGGGGGGGAATATGAGCATGCATAGGATAATAATTCTTAATTGGACATGTTGGAACTAACGGTTTGTGATCACGATGATCAGAATGATAAATTGGCCATGTGACAACATTCGATTGAATGAGACTGATGATTTTTTTGCCAACTGAAAAAATGCTTCCCTAATAAAACCGTAGGGAAACTTGAAAAAATGAGATAGGATTTTGTAGGGACCCCTCTCGTGGCCCCTTAGGTTTAAATGGATTGTTCACAAGTGCCACGGATTCTGAGTTATGGCTCATCAAAGTTTGACAATTTTTAGTACTTAGGGTGCTCAAAGAATGATGTCAGTAGGGTATGACCCCGAGCGTTCAACCGAGTGGGGGGGGGGGGAATAAGAGCATGCATAGGGTAATAATGCCTAACTAGATATGTCAAAACCGATGGTTCATTATCATGATGAGAAAAATGAGAATTTGGCCACGTGACAACATTCGATTGAATGAGACTGATGATTTTTTTGCCAACTGAAAAAATGTTGCCCTAATAAAACCATAGGGAAACTTGAAAAACCGAGATAGGATTTTGTAGGGATCCCTCTCATGGCCCCATAGGTTCAAATGGATCATTCGCAGGTGCCACAGATTCTTAGTTAGGGCCCGTCAAAGTTCGACAATTTTTAGCACTTAGGGTGCTCAAGGGACGACACTGGTAGGGTATGACCCCGAGCATTCGACTAAGTGGGGGGGGGAATAGGAGCATGCATAGGGTAATAATTACTAGCTAGACATGTCAGAACTGATGGTTCATTATCATGATGAGCAGAAGGCGAAATTGGCCACGCGACAACATTTGATTGAATGAGACTGATGATTTTTTTGCCAACTGAAAAAATGCTGCCCTAATAAAACTGTAGGGAAAATTGAAAAACCGAGATAGGATTTTGTAGGGACCCCTCTCATGGCCCTATAGGTTCAAATAGATCATTTGCAGGTGCCACGGATTTTGAGTTAGGGCCCGTCAAATTTTGATAATTTTTAGCAATTAGGGTGCTCAAGGGACGACGTCGGTAGGGTATGACCCCAAGTGTTTGACCGAGTGGGCGGGGGGAATAGGAGCATGCATAGGTTAATAATTCCTAACTAGACATGTCGGAACCAACAGTTCATGATCACGACGAGCAGAACAAGAAATTGGCCACGCAACAATATTCGATTGAATGAGACTGACGATTGTTTCGCGAATTGAAAAAATGCCGCCCTAATAAAATTGTAGGGAAGCTTGAAAAAATGAGATAGGATTTTGTAGGGACCCCTCTCATGGCCCCGTAGGTTCAAACGAATGGTTCACAGGTGCCACGGATTTCAAGCTAGGGCCCTGGAGAGGTATGACAATTTTTAGCACTTAGGGTGCTCAAGGGACGACGTCGGTAGGGTATGACCCCTAGCATTCAACCGAGTGGGGGGGGGGAGGAATAGGAGCATGCATAGGGTAATAATGAATTGTATTTTATTTTTCATTAAATAAATTGTATTGTATTGATCATTAAATAAATTTTATTGTATTTTTCATTAAATGAATTGTATTGTATTGTTCATTATATAAACAACACTTACGATGAAATGAAATGAATTTTATTGTTCATTAAATAACCATTATTGACCATTGTTAATTATTGGATTGAAGATTAAAGTTTCCCATGATAACACCATGCACATATGAGCAACAATTTATATGATCAAATATCAATTTATGTATATATGAAAATGCCAAATGATTACAAGTGTATGTCCATACACAAATATGGCATAAACACCAACTCAAACAAAATGTATGTCTATATATGTGAATGTATGTCCATATACAAAATATACATGCCAAATAGACATGTAAGAATCCCAAAACTATCTGTAGTATCCTAAGCTATTGATGAATCATCAAAATCGATCTTTGCCATAATGCTCGGCTCTGAAGGATCCTACACAAGAAAAACAAACCACGATTAAGATTAGTTATATTATGTAACTCACATTCGAAAAGTTAACATAAAAATGAACTTTAATTGAACTATTATTGTTTACCTCATCTCCATGTTTTCTCTTCAGCTTTGGAGGACTCTTTATGTATGTCTTCGGTAAAGGAGGTATGTTTTTAATATTTTCATACGCAACCTACATGTGTCCACAAGCATGACATTGATACAAGTTAGCATATAATAGTCACTGATAATAACAAATTATGTCTACTAAACACAAAATAAAATAAACACACATGTACTTGAGGTATCTCTTCTTCTTCTTCATCTTCAGGTATAGTGGGTGTAGTCAACAAGGATGTGAAGCCAAGAATTTTCTGTACGTATACACAACAAGTATATGAAACTATCAATCTATGTCTAGACGTGTATAATCATTATAAGTTATTTAAACTATTCATTCAATCATATTTGCATTCAATTACCTTTCCCTTGTCTCCAACTGCACTACCAGATCCTGAATCACATAGCCCCACACTCATGCTACTTGTGCCCTACAAGAGTAAAATAAGATATACAAGCAAGTTACTACATAATCTAATTAATACCAATATAAATGATGAGCATGTATGTACAATAAAATGCAAATGACTAGGTGCAATAATATATGTATCGTAAAGCTATCAAGGCCAAATGAAATGGTCATCAAGGTGCCCTCCTAGATCTGTGTCAACTCCTTTGTCATCAACTAAGATCTGTGTCAACTCCTCTGTCATCAACTATTAAATAGACCATGTAAATAAAAATTAGTACTTAATGTTATCTAGATTATAAATATTCATTTAAAATATAGAATGAACTGTGAAAATACAAATCTTACCACTACATATTTAATGTATGATGAAGGTGTCTCCTCACCTCTAGCATGTGAGGACTCTCCAGGGTATCCTCCAATCTCTGTCATAACATCTGGTGCATCGTGCATCTCATGCACCTCATAATCTATAGTGTGCGCACGAGGATCAACAGGTTGTCGAACTATACCCAAGCATACATGCCCACACATGACACAACTATGGGGCATGCAAATGTGTGGATCCAAGGAGGATGTGTCAGCACCACCAGATGCACCACTACCATCAAAAGTAGGTTGAGCTACTGCCCCATCCTGAGAAACCAAAAGGCTACTCAAAGAGTGATTAACCGATATGGTCTATGATGTCACCTCATAAATGATATTTGGATGCTGCACTGGAGGTGGGGAATCAACAGGAGTAGGGGGGACATATGGGCCTTGGATTACTCTGACTGCCCTAGGTCTATTTTAAGGCATACCTAAACCCACACCCTAGAAAGGTTGGATGTCAAAGTAGTTCACATGATTTCCTAAAACAAACTAAGCATACAATTTTTTGATGAAGTAGAAGGGGACATCAAGATTGTTGTTGGGTGGTTTACCGAAAACCATCCACCAACGATCCCAAATTTTTTTCACAATACCATCATTTGTGCACCATTTAATAGAAAGCTTTATTTTTTGGAGGTCTATGGGTTGACTAGCGTGGGGATTCACAAACAATGCGACGATAGCGGCTTTGGATATCTTGAGATCCTTGATCTCCTTATAGGACAAGCCATCTGCATATTGTTCCCTCATAGAATCTCACCATAAAAGAGCAGCATTTTTCTCCTCAGTGATGGTTTCTACTCTTTATGATCGATGTGAGGGTATCAAACATTGGGTTTAGGCGAGGGATCCTATGATAGACATCTACAATCCCCCTCAATTGGTTTAAATTTTGTGCAATTAAATCATGAATTGAGGGGGGGGTTGGCAAAGGAGGGTTTGGTTTTTGTGGTTGTGGTTGATCAATGTTTTCACTGTTATCCCCCATTTTTAACCTAATTGAATGTAAACAATTGAATTTAGTTAACAGATTTGAACAATTTTGTATTTGATTTAAAAAAACCTAGTTTTCATGAAAAAAACATAATTTGAAAGAAAGAAAAATACATTAAAAAAAATGCAAAAATTTGAATGAAAATGATGAAAAACAATAAAAATCCTACCTTTTAATGGATTTTTTTGCAAATTTGGGTCACAAAACCGGATATCGGGTCCAACCGGATATTGAATTTTAAAAAATCGCACAGCCCGTGGGTGAAAAATAACTCACGAGCTATCACAGTCCACTTATATTGTCTCAGAAAATCGGATCGGATATCGAATTTTTATAGTTAAATTATTTTAAAATAACATTATATTATATAATATAATATATAATATAATACTATATTATATATTATATAATACATACTATATAATATAATATAATATATAATATTATATTATATATTATGTATTATATAATATATAATATAATATAATAATATATTATATATTCTATATTATATAATATATAATTTATAATATATAATTATATTTATATAACATTGAAAAAGAGACAATTGGGTTCAAAAGCTCTAAATAAAAGAAGGAAGTTTTTCTATATCAATAGACAATTTTCTCTCACACAGAGCCTTCTTGTGCCATATGCACTTGTATCTTCAAGGCAAATCCAACAAATTTGACAAAGACCCTTTGAAAAATAGAGCTTTCACTCAGTATAGAGCCTTGGATTATCACAAAAACAACGGGGGAAAGATCAATCCTTCTTTCTTTCCAAAAATCTATATCACATACAATGAAGCTCAAGGGGAACCACCAACCCCTGAGAGAGAGGAAGAAGTAGAAACCCCCTTTGTGACACAAAGTTTTTATTGAGGTCCATATTCTATCCACTTTCACCTTCCACAAATCACAAAACCATTCAACTCTCAAAACACAAAAAGGTCTTGTCCTAAGTTCTTTTAAATATTGCTTAAATCAAACCAACAAATCACTTTTAGGGTGTCTATACATCTAGGCTCAAATCATCCTAAGAGGCATTTCTACGCAGGTTAAAACTAGTTTATGATTGCATCCTCTCATTGCTAGGTAGCTTGATTTGAACACATCTCAAATCTTGCTATACCTCATCACATCAAAATTGTTGAAAACACAAGAGCAATTCACAAAGAACTTTATTAACATCCAACCTTCAGTGTTAGAGATCCATCTTCCAACAAAAATTTCACAAAACTTGTCTTCCATCAAACATTTCATCACCACCTCATAATCACTTTCACCAACCTCAAACTTTCAAGAACATGGATCAAACAAGATCAATGAGAAACTGACAACCAGAGATCGAACAGGAGGATGAAAACCTCAACAATTATCAAGAGGCCATTGGAGGAGGCACTAATGACAAAGATCCTAGCACTCCAACTCCCGAAGATATAGAAAGAGCACAACATAATCCCAAGTTCAATCAAATCTTTGACGAAATCCTTAGAAACAATGCAGATGCTCATTTTTTGAGACTTGCTCAAGAAGGTGCCAAACTACCCTCTAACTTTGATACCACACAGTTATGAAAAACATCTAAACAACATAGCCATAACGATCATGGAAGAGGTAGAGATTGCTTCTATTATGACCTTAATCATCAAGGGAATCTTCCACCTCCTCCTCCTTTAGAAATAGACATGTTGAGACAAGAAGTAGAAAATCTCGCTCAACAACTCAATAGTGGTGTGAAGACTACTTGGTTTTCACTTAACAACATTTGTCCCTATCTTTTTGATAGGAACATGCTTATGCCACCTTTTCCACAAGGGTTTGAAACACCCAAATTTGAAAAGTATAGGGGCAAAGGAGACCCTAGAGATCATGTATGAGAATTTCACTCAGCTTGTTTAGAGGTGGCCTATGAGGACACATATCTAATGTGCCTCTTTCCTTAGAGTTTGGGAGGCACAACCACGCAATGGTTTTCATGATTAACAGGTGGCATTAGAACATTTGAGAAACTAGTCCAAAAGTTCATTGCCCATTATGCACATAACATAGAATGTGATGTCACCATGACAGATTTATGCAACACCAAACAAAAACCAGGGGAGTTGTTCTTAGCTTTCCTACAACAGTGGAGGAAACTATCTAGCAGATGTTCTCTTCATTTACCTGAGCAAGAGCTAGTGGAAATATTCATTCCAACTTGAAAGATGAGATGGCATTCCATTTAGACATGAAGGGTACAGAATCCTTTGAGGAAATGATCACTCAAGGACTAAAATATGAAAGAACCCTAATAAAAAAGGGACTTATCAAAATCTAAAATGAACCCAAAGATGGCCCTCGTCCACGTTATAATAGTGATAAACCAAATTTTTGGAACAAGAACAAGAACGCTGTCAATGATGGGATAGTGGATACATGAATAGTAAAAATTTCACAACCTGTGGTTAGGTTTGCAGGATAAAGCCCCCCTCCTAAAAACAACACCATCACTCATCCACAAAATCAAGGTTGCAATGCGCCACAAGAGGAACCAAAACAATAGCAACAAAACTACAAGCCAAAACACACATACACACCCCTAGCGGAACCCATCAAAATAATATTACACCAATTTGTCTCCTCCAATCTTGTGACCTTACCAAAAACATCTAACTATGAAGCTCAGGTCAAACCTCCATGGTGGCATGATAATGAACACTATGAATTTCACCAGGGAAGAGGGCATAAAATGAGCAATTGCCATCGACTAAAAGATCTTGTTCAAGATCTTATTAATAGAGGAGAAATTGAAATCGAAGGACATGACCCTAAAAAATCCAATGATGATGATCTAATGTTCAAGAATCCACTTCCATCACATGATCAAAGGGGTCCTTCCACCTCAGGGTGAAACACAGATACTACAACTAATTATACACAAGCTGCATATAATTATACTATGAATCACCTCTATGACACTGATGAAAAAGTTGCAACTCTCACCATCAAAAATACAAATCCTGCATGCAACGTTGTTACGCATCATAGAAAGATTACCATTCGAGCAACACCACAAAGAACGAAACCCCTCCCCAAGCAATATAATCTTGTGGAGCAACTGGATAAAACACCCACACTCATTTCCGTATTAGAGATTTTTCACTTATCTCCTTCACATAAAACAATCTTGGATCAAGCTCTCTAAGAAGTGTCAGTCCCCGCCAACCTCAGCACAAATCAATTTCAAGCCATGGTTGGTAGTCTCAAGTCATCACCATGCCTCACTTTTTCTCAAAGTGACAACGCTTTCTTCCAACAACCACATAATGCATCCCTTCACATTGAAGGATTTGTAAACAAACACAGAATCAAGAGATTCTTGATTGACCATGGAGTCGGCTTGAATATATGCACCTTGCAGTTGGTCACAACACTAGGTTATGTTGTATAAACAGTGGATGCCAGCAAAAAGATAAACATTAAGGCCTATGATGATGGAGAGCGTTCTTCCAGAGGAGCTTTTGTATTACCTATCAGAGTGGGGCCAGTGGTGAAGCATATCATCTGCCAAGTTCTAGACCTTCCTTTGCCATATAATCTCTTGTTGGGAAGACCTTGGATACATGTCATGCAAGCCGTCCCATCCACCTATCATCAATGTATCAAGATTCCCCATAACTATGTAGAAATCACAATCCTTGGAGATGCAAATCCATTTGCATATTGTAATAATATTAACCATCAGCCAAAGATCACCGTACCTAACAACAAATAAGTTATCCCTTCCACATCATATGTTAATCCATCCTCTCTTTCCAGCTCAATCACCCCTATACCAAAGCAGGAGAAGTTGAAAATGAAAATGGCCGAGGAAGGTCCTAGGGAATATAATCTTAGCCAACTCTTTTGTGTTGGGAAATTACTCACCTCCCCTAGAACTCATGGAAAACCTCGAAAGTTTCTTTTCACACCACTAGCCAAGAAAACATGCACTTTGGCACAATTCATCCTTGGTAAAAGTCAGGAAGAGGAAACCATGGATGAGGACCTAGCAGAATAGATCTACAAAGACCCTATCAACACAGAAAGCCCAAAGGCTAAGCTTCCCACTGATAAATATGGCAAAGGCCTCACTATCATGCAAAGAATGCGCTATGATGGCCAGAGTGCTTTGGAGCATTGCAAACAAGGACGACACGAGCCCTTACAACTTGAGTTGAAACCCAAAGATAAAACTGGAGTAGGTTTTTCAAAAGGAATCTCTTCCTAAGCTTATATTCAAAGGAAAACCCAACAAACCCATGTATGAACCAGTTACTCAAAGGAGGCCATCCTTGATTATATCTGTAGCACCAATAACACCAACTGCACCAACCGCACCCACAAAACTAATAGTCCCATTAGTAGCATCAAAGCCATCAACAACACCAAAAAAACTAATAATCCCATCAGTAGCATCAGTAACACCAACGGCATCAACAACACCAATAACCCTATCAACATCATCAATAACACCGATAACCCCATCAGCAACACCAACAATCTCACCTCCAAAAGTGCATAAACTCATGACCAATACACTCTTCAATTCAAAAGACATCCCAGCCTGGTATAGTAATCGAATGTTAGAGAGTGATTCAGAGACAGACTCGCATGAGTGCGAATGGGATTCAGTGAATCTAAATATTTCAGATGAGGAAGACACATCACCTCCACCACCTCATCAAGATATCCCAGTTTATGGAGAGGCATGGATTAAAACCTTTTGGGTTCCTGAGAAAGAAGCAACTTCCACAGGCCCTATGTCAAATCCTACACCACAATTTGACAAGGAGAGTACCATCAATGAACTTCACAAATCTATATTAACCCTCACTGATGCCTCCTTTGAACTTAACTTAATCGATGAGGTCATGCCTATCATCCACCCTGAACTCATTGACTGGAACCAACCCAATCCCTTATGCCTTGACCATTTCCAAAATTATGAGGCACTCATCGACTTTTTAGAAATACGGGATAACATACCAAGAGGGGATCACAAAGTTGGGTTTGCCATAGAAATAACAATGCAACATACTTTGGGGTAGATGCAAAACCTTTGAGCTGCAAAAATATCACAATAAAACATGGATCTTCCAGTGAAAACCACACTATGGCACTGTTTGATCCCAAAAAAGTAAAAATAAAGAGCGTATCCAAAGGTGAAAACCTCTCTAAGGCGCCTGAGGATGGAAGGTTTGACATCCTCCCCTCTAGTACAAATCATGAGAGATCGACGATCCTAATGGAGGAAACAAATGAATTCAATGTGGGGACCTCTGAGACTTCTCACCAAATACATTTGGCATCTCTATTAACTTCAAAGGAACAACCAAAATTTGTGGAATTCTTCTAGAAGCGTCAAATCAACTTCGCATGGTCTTATGTAGACATACCTGGCTTAGATCCTGATTTGGTCATGCATGACCTAAATGTGGCAGAAGGAGCTAAACCGGTAAACAAAAGCTCAGAAAGATGCACCCACAAATTGTTGTTCTTGTCAAAGCAGAACTCAAAAAGCTCTTGGATGTTGGTTTCATTAGACCAATCCATTATGCAGATTGGATCTCCAATATTGTACCTATTGGTAAACCTAATGGGGACATCTGTATCTGTATAGACTTCATAGATATTAACAAAGCATGTCCCAAGGATGACTTCCCCTTACCAAACATCGACATGATTGTTGATCTAACAGTGGGTCATGCAATACTTTCTCTTGTGGATGGCTTTTCAGGGTACAACCAAATCAAGATTGCTCTAGAGGATCAACATAAAACTGCTTTCACATGCCCATGGGGAACCTACTATTGGAATGTGATGCCATTTGATTTGAAGAATGCAGGGGAAACCTATCAAAGAGCTATGACTACCATCTTTCATGACATGATGCACACTATAATGGAAGATTATGTCGATGATTTACTAGCTAAATCATTAACAAGAGAGGGTCATCTAGTAATACTGGGTCAAATCTTTGATAGATTAGAGCAATATCATGTCCGTCTCAATCCAAAGAAATGTGTCTTTGGAGTAACCTCTGGGAAGCTCTTAGGATACAATGTCTCAAGAAAAGGCATTGAAGTAGATCTGGAAAAATTCAAAGCAATCATGGACATGCCACCTCCAAAGAACATCAGTCAGTTAAGGACACTATAAGGGCAGCTACAATCAATTTGGAGATTCATTGCACAATTGGTTGATAAGTGGCATCCCTTCACACATCTATTACCAAAAAATATCCTCTTTGAATGGGATACAAAGTGCCAGCAAGCATTCCAAATGCTTAAGGACTACTTAATGCATACACCCTTGTTGATCCCACCAGATACAAGTAGACCTCTATTGCTATATATTTCAGCTACAAATACGACATTAGGAGTACTGCTGGCACAACACACTTTAGAAGGAAAAGAATGTGTAGTCTACTATATCTCTTGCACATTGGTAGGCTATGAACTCAATTACACACCTATTGACTAAGCTTGCCTAGCAGTTATCTTGGCAGCCACCAAACTGAGGCACTACATGTTAACGCACAAGGTACAACTCATTGCCAAGATAGATCCACTCAAGTACCTACTCAGCAAGGCAACATTGACTAGCCGCTTGGCTAAATGGGTTATGATCTTGAGTGATTTTGATATAGAGTATGTGGACCGCAAGGCTATCAAGGGATAGGTTATTGTAGATCAGTTGGCTGATGCACCCCTCACAAGTTACCATCCTCTTGTTTGCAATTTTCCAGATGAAGAGATCTTCATGATCACAACTACACAACCTTGGAAGCTATATTTTGATGGCTCATATACTAGACATGGCTCGGGGGCAAGTATTATTTTTATCACACCTCAAGGTGACATCATCTCAAAGTCATACATGCTCACTTTCCCATGCACCAATAATATAGCAGAATATGGGGCCTTGATCACAGGGCTCAAGTTGGCTATATAGTGGTATCTAAAAGAGCTATAGGTATATGGAGAATCCTAGCTGGTCATCTGATAAGTCACCGATGAATACCAAACTAAGGATGATAAGATCATGCCATATAAAAGGATGGTGGATAGTTACAAAGAATCATTTACAACTATCACATTTGAGCAAGTACCTAGAGATCATAATCGAGATGCCAATGCAATGGCTACAATTGCATCTCTCCTAGCTCTTCTGCAAAATTCAACACGGTACAAGTTCTTGGTAGAACAACTTTGGATCCCCACGTATGATATCCCCAAAATTGAAATGATATGTCACCTTGTCGGTTCTGAATCCCCATGGTATGGTGAGTTCTTCATGTACCTACGTGACCACACACTTCCCCCCAACCAATCAAATAACCAACGAAAAACCTTTATCCGCCAAACTGCTCAATACACCATCATTGTTGAAACCCTATACAGGCGAAGTCTTGATGGTACTCTCCTTCGATGTTTGGAACAAGATGAGATAACAAAGGCCTTGGAAGAGGTACATGAAGGAATTTGTGGGTCTCAATCAAGTGGTCCTTCGCTAGCAAAGAAAATCATATGCACCGGATACTATTGGCCCACCATGGAAAAAGACTCCTACTATTCTGTCAGAAAATGCAAGAAGTGCCAAGTTCACGGAGACCTGATACATGCACCAACATAGGAATTGCAACCAATCACAACACCATGGCCCTTTTGTCAATGGGGGCTTGACCTTATGGGTAAAATCCATCCATCTTCATCCAACGGCCATAAATTTATCATTACTGCCATCGAATACTTTACAAAGTGGATCGAAGCCGTTCCACTTACCCAATTCATCGGCAAGAAGATTGCCTCATTCATCCTTAATTACATCATCTGCCGGTATGGTGTACCCATGTCCATCATCATAGATAACGAGATTCCTTTCAAAAATCAGGATGTCCATGAGCTCTATGATAAGTTTCACATCCAACACCATTTTTCCACTCCATATTACCCACAAGGCAATGGTCAAGCTGAAGGATCCAACAAAAAAATATTGAGGATACTCAAAAAGACAGTCAATGATGCTGGCTGTGATTGGCACATTTGATTAAATCCAGCACTATGGGTGTATCGAACTAGCATTTGAACCCCTACAGGCACAACTCCCTACTCACTGGTTTATAGAGCAGAAGCCATATTGCCTATTGAGGTTTAAATACCATCTCTACGGGTCTCCTTGCACAATCTAATAGATGATGAAGCATATCGAGTCTCACGTCTTCAGGACTTGGAACTGCTTGATAAAAGGTGACAAACTGCATACAACCACCTAAAAGCCTATTAGCAGCGCATGAACAAAAGCTACAATCATTGGGTCAAACCTCGCACATTTGAGGTAGGAGATCTTGTTCCTAGGGAAAATCCTCACAACCAACCAAACAGAGAACACCAGGGCAAGTTTGAATCCAACTAGTTGGGTCCATATGTTATCATTGTTGTATTTGGGTCTAGGTCATATCAGTTGGCAACTTCAGAAGGAGAAGCAATAGAAGATCCAATCAACAACATGCACCTCAAACGGTTCCATACATAAGTTGTGCAAAGCATCAAGCTCCTCTAAATATATCAGAAAATACCAAAAACATTCACCAAAATGTCGTAAAGAAAATTAAAAAAATCAAGAAAATAGTAAAGAAAAATCATTCATCCAAATGGTGAAAACTAGTACGGGGGCACCTTGGGTAAGTACGATGGTGAAAACCTAGAAAATAGGCGCTACTCACAAAAGCTATGGCTCCATTGTCTTTCAAACTCATTATGATCACATCAATTGCATCCATTCATCTATCATTCAAACCATGGCTTGTTATTGATATGCAATCAAGGTTAGTACTTCATGTATCTTGCATCCCACTTTCATTGCGATGTTTACATTGGGGGCAATGATCTTAACCTACTGATGGAAGTGGATTCTACTTTACTTGTGATTCATTTAGTTATTCATTCAAAATTGGCTAGAAAATACCAAAAACATTCGTAAAAACTCAGAAAATACCAAAAACATTAAAAAAACACTCACAAAATCGAAAAACATGATAAAACATCAAAATAAAAAAAAAAAATTGCAAAAGCATATTACTCTTTTTACATACACATCGCAATAGACATGAAAAAAAAAAAACATTTTTGAGCTACTCAAACGATGATCACTTATCAAATCAACCAACCAATCAAACCATCTACACACAACTGTCTTCGCAAGGATGCATCCTTCTTCACAAACAAAGACATGGTAACATTTTCTTTGACAAGAAAATTTTGTTTCGCTAATAAGTCCTTGGTTGATTTGTTATTTATTTATTCATATCAGGTTCCTACGCTACTCTAGGATATCCACAAGTAATTAGAGTAGCCAGGATGGTTCCTGATATCTTTTTCTTTGTGTGTTGTCTACGGATTGTTCCAATGAAGTTCTACCCGACATGTACTAATGGTGTCTACGTTGGAAGTTCACTAAGCTATGCGATCCTATGCAAAATACAGTCATAGATCACTATGGCTTACTGACAACAGTGTATACCTCAACCATTTGCGCATGAAACATAATGGAGGGTAACTTTTCCTTGTATATGATGCTTGCTTACAGGTGAAATGCTCAAACTTGGTTCCTACTACCTCGGCCAAGAATGATACTACCATGCTCGATGATGAAAATAAATCACTATGAATAATCTATGGATCGTCATTTCATCTCATATGTATATATTGTATTCCGTTGCATTTCATCCATCCATACATCCATATTGTTGCATATCATTCATACACAGTCATGACACTGGATACTCTATTTTTCTCCTCTCACACAGGAATGGGTCCTAGGTCCTCCATATCTTCTATCTTACACTTAATCCCCCCTCACCCTCCCCATCTAGGTCATCATCATAATCCCTTCATCGCTTCCCATCAACCCAATCAAGCCAATTACTCTGTCTACATAGGTACATCGACTCACGCACACCTAGACTATCAATAGATACTTTTTCAATCAAGTATCTTTGGATCACAATAGGTAATCGATTATGGCACACCTAGACTACCACAGGCATTTATCACAATGGCCTAGTCTCAACGGGGCTGCTATGATTAACCACAAACAAACTACAACGCAAACACTATCAATTGATCAACCAATCAAACACAATCAAAATAGACAATTACATCAATTGTCTAAATCTCAACGAGTACTTTGATTCAGATACCTTGACTTCATCAGGCAATTACATCAATTGTCTAAGTCATAATAGGTCACTTTGATTCACTTACTCATACTTTATCCTGTCCTAGAGAACAACTGACATCAACTGTCACACTTTGACTTAACCGGGGCAATTCAACTGATTGTACCAGATTGTCCAACCAATTTTGATCAATTGTACAGTATCAATCAAAAGCACAAACACTACATTTGCACCGTATCTCTTGCATGACCCCAGGGTACTCACTGGCTTGCCCTTTCTCCATTTCACTCCGTCTTCTCCCATTCTTTCACCATTATTTCTAATTTCTTCTACCTCCCCCCAACTTCTTTCTCTTTTTTGAGAGATCGACCGATTTTTTGAATTTTTTGGGCCTATCTCTCGATGGGGCATACCACCCATTAAATTAACATTTATGGGGCATATTTCCTCACACCTATTTTTCTTTCTTTGAAATGACGTGATAAACCACACCGTCTCAAAGAGGGGCAAATGTAGTCACATAAATATGTCCACTTAATTAAATGAATATTTACTATTTATTTGATTATTTAACCATCAATAATCAGTTAATTAAATTAATATTTAATTAATTTCATCCTCAACCTCTTCTTCTATTTACTAAATAAATTATTCAATTTATTTAAATTAATTATTCAATTTATTTAAATTAATTCATTAAACCATACTCTAACAATCAATTAAATGAATAAAACATATTTATTTAATTTAACCCCCTTTCCTCCTTTAAATAAATAATAAAATATTTATTTAAATCCCTAAAATACCCCCCCACTTGCATTCTCCTACAAATACAAGTTGCACCTATTTGATTGAAATAATGAATTTTATTTTAATTAAAATCCTATTTTCTCTCACCCACCAAACCCACTAGACTCTTCTAACCCATTCTACATTCTTCTAAACCATTCCTAATTAGCCTAATCAGCCTCCCTAATTATTGTCACATTTCTATGCAACTTGAAGTCACTTCTCAAAGCTTGAAAGTCTTTGAAAAGCATTAAAAGCTTTATGTCTTCAACAAGTTAACCCCTAAAGTCTTCCAAACCATTTATGGCTCTTACATAACCATTAATGGTTAAACTCAACTTACCCACATGGTTAGAGGCTTTCCCTCTAACTTAACCCTCATCTAACTCATGTGTCTCTTCAATCATTTATTACTTTGACCATGGTTATCCCCACTAACTCTTGCACAAGAGTTTGTCTATTGAATAAAGGCATTATTCATTGGATAAAAGCTTTATTCACTAACTCAAGGCTAAACCTTACCTCCTAAGGTAACCTTCAAGTCATCTCAAGCATTTAATGCTTCTTCCCTCTCCTCTCAAGCCATCTCATGTTGACATTTTCCATCCTAGGATTGGGTTGAAAACCCCTCACATGGATCATAAACCCATCAATCCTAACCCTTGTTGAGATTACTCAATATCAACCATCCATTGCCCTGTTTTTCCTATAAATAGAGCCCATTCCTTCTTCATCTAGATCCAGAAATCTTGTATGCATCAATCTTATACCAAATTTGAGAGAACATTTTAGAAGCATTTTTACTTTGTTATTTTGGATAAAATTAACATAGGATAATTAGGTGCTTTCTCATATTTAGCTTGCTTGCATTTACATAATTAGTCATTTTCATAATCTTGAATCTCCATAAGACATCCATAATAGTGCAAAAAGTTGAGGGCTACACTCATGTGGAACTTGGAGAGGAGAGGAACAAGGGAGGAGCAACTATGAGCATATTGGAGGGCATCTTGGAGGTTTTTGTGTCTTTCCTTCATTTTTGTGTGCTTTCCATAATCCGTTTTCTATCTCTCTTGATATGCATGCTTAGGATGGTAGTTTCATTCCTCTTTCATTTTTTATTGCTACTAACAACACTAACATTTGAATCTTGTGTTTCTCGTATCCTTTTTAGCTTGCATCAATATGTAATATATAATATTATAAATTATTATATTTATATAATATGATACTATATTATATATTATGTATTATATAATATATAATATAATATCATATCATATCATATAATATGTATTATATAATATATAATATAATATAATATTATATATTATATAATATATAATGTAATATAATATTATATATTACATATTATATAATATATAATTTATTTTTTAATTTAAAATTACCTATAAAAATCGGATATCCGATATTCTTGGATATCCGATTTGCTTAGGTGTTTACCATGCCAAGGTGTACTGACACCCAGGCCAAGCAAAAAGTCAACATGGATTTTTGTGTTTTTAGGCGAGTGGAAAAGGTTTATTTTTTCACATCGCCACTTTTTGGGCCCCCATGATCTGCACTAACCCTTGAGTTTGGGGTTTTGACACTCTTACATTGATTGCAAATTAGGTAAGGAAGTTCAAGCTATGATTATTTCAAGGTTTGAGATCCCACAATAGATTTGCATCTTGCATGCAAATAAGTTAATTAAGTTTAACTATCATTCATTTTATAGTTAAACTTTGATACAAAAATGTATATACCTACAAAATGGTTGATAAAGTTTGAAAAAAATACATTTTTTGGGTTCAAACTCTAATTTTAGTTTATAACTTGTAAAAACGCAAATAGAGTTCAAAATATGTAGGAAATCAATCTTTAGCTCTTAGAATTAGAAAAAATAATCAAGCCCAAATTTTACACTTCTTGACTATTTCAAGAATATCAAGGCACTTAGTTGAGACCACTTCAACAACAATAAAAAACTATTATACTTCAAACATAAGGTAAGGGTTGATAAGCATACAAGATAGGTGCTTCCTAGCATAGTCATTCCCTCAAACCACTATATTGACTCCTTAAAAATTGAAAAAAATGGCTCTTACCTAGTTTCATAATTATGATAAAATTGTTGGACCCTTTAACCACTTTGTTGAAACAAAAATCCTTCAAACAATTTGGATAATAAAGGTGGCTCTTAATGTGCTCAAACTTGCCATGCGTTCCACTATAAATTTGGCTCTACTAGATTTCACAAACCTTTCAATTTAGATTTTGATGTCTTTAGCATCAACATATGTGCAATGTTGATTAAAATAATTTTAACCCCTAAAATTTATTTGTAATAAACCTACTAGGTGTAATCTAACTAATGATGCATGAAAAAACAAATTTTGGTTATCATCCATGTTGTCCAACAATCGTGTCCTTACCTATTGAGATATAAGTTCCTAATAAAAATAGATCATCACATATTGAAATAAGTTTTAAAGCAATGGGTTTCCTTCCTCAAACAACGAAAATGGTTGGAAAAGATCAATTGATATGACTATGAGAATGCCTATAAGAAGGACAAGGAAAATTGGGTAGAAAATGTCATATCATTTTAAAAAATATGGCTTATCTTTTCTCTTTTTGTACTAATTCTAGATTTAATAGATGAGGTTTGGAGTGAATGGGATACTAA
This sequence comes from Cryptomeria japonica, assembly GCF_030272615.1. Lineage (NCBI taxonomy): Eukaryota > Viridiplantae > Streptophyta > Pinopsida > Cupressales > Cupressaceae > Cryptomeria > Cryptomeria japonica. The sequence goes on along the minus strand of NC_081406.1, from coordinate 372,472,209 downwards.
AATTTAATTTTAGATATCATTCATTGATTAGAATAGAATTCATAGTTGGTGCCAAGTTTATATTGAAAATATCAAGTTCTTATCAATTACAGCCAAATTTGTTTATTCCCTAGTTGAGTACTCAAGCCTCTATGACTAAAAGAATTGCACTCTTCTCCTATTATAGGATCCTCAATCTTCTCAAATACTTATGAGTTCAAGAAGTGGTATTTCTTATAGGATGACCCTAAATATGATGTTAAGGTATTTGAAGCTGAATGTAACATGTGTACCAAAGGAATAAAGGGAAAACTCAAAAATCCTGATAATTATTGCAATCACTTCCTATCACTAATCAATCCCATAATATATTTCTCTGGATTTATTATTTGGATTGTACTCCCACTCATAAACATGACATCTTGGCACTAGTGGATCACTTGACTGAATATATGCATTAGTGCATTACCTCACTATTATACAAATATTATGGCTGCTCAAAACTTCTTGAATATAGTCTTCAAACTCCAAGGAATGCCTTCCTTTATTGTCAGTGATCATGTTCTACCACTTACCAAAAATTTATATCAAGAATCCTTTTATTTGTAAGGCATAACCTCAAGCATGAGTTTGAGTATCATCCTCAAACAACTATTCAAATGGTAATTGTAAGGAAGTTCCTTAAGACTTATTTATGTTATCCTGTCTAAGAAATAAGGAAGTTGGGCCAAGTGTCTACCTTTGATTGAGTGGTGCTACAATAACACTTTTCATAATGCTTCCAAAATGACCCCTTATAAGGCATGTTATGGTCCTCTCCCACCCTTTGTATATACTTACATTTTAGGTTATTACAGAGTTAAATAATCAACAACATTTTGGCTAGGTGTGAATATATATCTAGACTACTTAAGTTCAATCTAATAATGGCTCAAACTTACATGAAATAATAGATGGATCATCATAGGGAAAATCACACTTTTGACATTATTGATTGGTTTTCTTATATCTACAGTCCTAGAGGCATATTGTGTTAGGAGATTGTTGGGGAGGAGATTCGCCCCCTCCAAGATGATGAATATTAGAAGGCAAATAAGTCCATTGCTACCTCTTTGAACTAGCACTAAGATGAGCTAGGGAATAACAAATGACTAAACTAACTACGTTATAAAAATAAATGATAGAATTACAGTACGGAGATGATAAAATATAGAAAGTGAATTTATAGAATGATGAAATATCAAATGTAGATTATACCTTCCAACCAAGGAGCTCTCGAGTTTTGGAGTCGAGCGTAGGGTGCAGATGGTAGTGCGACGTGTTGTCGTCTTTACGGCTCACGGATAGAGAAGTCTCAAAATATGACTTTGTACACAGTTTCCTACACGGAAAAATTGTACGTCACTTGCACACACTAGAAAGGGAAAAAATGTTGGGGTTGTATAGGGGCCTGCCTCAGTCAGACCCTCACTTAGGTGTTTCCACCACCATGAACAACTGGATAGATAGATTGGAAAAAGGTAAATAAACTTGGAAACTTGGTAAATTGGAAATAATGCAAATAGAAACTATACTTCGCTTAATGGAAGCAAACCCCTATTGCATGCAATGTAAATATATTGGAATTTTAAAAATATTGGAAATAACGAATGCACCTAGATGATAGATACAATCAATAATGCAAAGGACTCATTGCATTTAAATTAAATAGATAAAATAAAAGAGAAGGCGTGAATCCAAACCCTTCTCGTTGGAACCACGAGCGTGACGAAGCATGTGTGATGCTTGTTGGTAAGAGCCACCACAAGGTAATCTAGCTTGATGTTGGTAGAGTGTGTATCCAAAAGTATGAAGAGAGAAATGTGATATCAAGAGCATAATAAGAGCCAAGAGATAAGAACCCAAAGTGGGAACCCTTCAAAATGAGCTAGGAAGGGTTCTTAAACTTGGAAGAGGTGCGAAGAGCCATTATGAAAAAACGCGAGCCAAAAGACACGCGTCGGCCAGTGTCTAAATCTTTGTCAGATTTGAGATTCCACTAGTTTCTTGAGACGTTAGGGTGGCACGAGGACGTCCCCGCATCACGCTGCTGTCCATCAAAAAATAGGCCTAAAGGGGTTTTCTAGGCATTTCAGGGTGCTTTATCATTCGAGCCCATGATGCCAAAATAATGTAATTTTGATTACGAGTTCGTCATAAATGCACTAGGTGCCATGTGTAAGTGTCATAAATGCACTGGGTGTAATTTCAGACACTAAATTTTGCCCCCACTTTAGTGGACTGATCGGTTGTATGGATAAGTCACACTAAAGTAGTTTGGAAAAAAATGTTCATTAAGCCCATGCAGTGTAATAAATGCAGTGAATGCAATAAATGCTCAGCCAAAAAGGATACTATCAAAACCACATAGGTCGAGTCGGTGATCACAAGCGATGCCCCCAAATATCCACGAGAAAAACCAGTATTTGATGTGACAAATTCCCTACTACAAACTAGAAAATTTGTCTACATGAAAAAATGGAGGAAGCTACTTCGGCGAGAAGAATGCTTAAGGAGCGTTAGTACGGATAGAAGAGAAAAATCAGATGAAGGCGAGTATATGCCCCCTCATGTTTTTCCCACAACAAGGTGGGGAAAAATAGGAAGGAAAACGAGCCAAAATCGTCCAGAAATGAGCAAAAAACCATTTCAGGTAGGAATTGGGCTATATACTCAAAAGTGGGCCCCAAGAAGGGTCATTTTCACTATTCATTGCGAGCATTTGAGCAAAGATTTGAATAAAATCCAAGCAAAAATGCCATGTAGATGAGAGCATCGAGCTAGCAGGATCGAGAAGTTGTGGATTGCGGTCGAGCAAGGCGATGAGCCCGACCAGGTATGACTCAAAACGTGCTTAGTTTGGTCTTTTAATGCATTTTTGGATCATTTTAGCCGAAACACGTTGTAGTATGGGCAACGCACCATTGTCTCTGACAGGTGCATTCATCTGGATGACACACTATCATCTTGAATGGGTGTTGTTGTCCAGAAGATGTGATGTCATCTTCTGGGTGCACGGGCCTCAACTAGGAAAGATGAATTGAAACTAATGAAAAAATCTTTGTGTGCGGACATTGCTCAAGATGCGGGAGCAGACATCTGGGCACTTGTTGTAGATGTTGAGCATTTGGGCAGAGGAATTTTTGATGACCAACAGATGACTTCTGCACATAGTAGGTTTGTGGTGGACATTCACCTTGCTTGAGTTTCAGTTTCACGTCTCAATGCTACGGGCATTGATGGAGAGGTAAGATGCGGACACCATGTCCTTCCAGCTGCCCACATGAGAGATGACTATCACATTGATCGATGTCTACCGCATCCTATGACTTCCCATCCAGGGGGAGTGAGTGTCACCAGCTATCCTATCCATAGTAGAGCTAGTTAGACAACAGGAGTGGGCCCTGGGGAGGAGGATAGACACCATAGGACATGTATACCTACAAGCGGTGGGCTAGGGATGAGTGTTGATTCCCTTGGTATGGCGCATCATGATTGCAACCATCACACAATGGGTCCTAACAGATAGATGAGGCTCAGATTTGACTGTAGGGTTTATCCCCTTGATTCGAGAGATGGAGGAGAGATGGAAAGTATACATGTGGGGTCGCAGCATGATGACCCATCTATATTATGAGTTGTCATGATATGTGTACCATTAGTATCAGAGATTGACTATGTGCACACTTCTACAAGTCTGGGCTTTTGAGCACATCACTTGCACGTGGCCAATTGGATTTCCTATGCCCATGCCCTTGGACATGCCACATGCTCATGCATATCCATTACGGTGCAGAGGATGGAAGATGAGATACCATACATACAGGAGGATCACCTTTGACAAGCTCAGGATAGAAGATGTTGTCTAACATCTGTACTGAGATATGGGGTCTGGACTACAAACCACACACAGCTCCCATAGATGCAGAGAGACCGCTTCCTACTCAACTGCCAAGACCATGTGGTGATGTTGTATTACTACTGGTGATGCATGTGATAATTTGGATAGGTGAAAATGATCCCACCTATCACACCTACCTACACACGATCAACTAGGAGTGTGTTGTGACTATAACACCTGCCCCATCCCACCCTGGGAGATGTATAGGATACTCTGGAGAGGAGTGACGATGACAACATCACATTGTAGATTCATATAAATGATGTCTGAGTCACTCCAGGTTTTGCAGGTTAGTGAAGCAAGGTGTGCCCAACACCAATTTTCCCACTAGGTGCAATACAAGGAGATGTTAGAGCCCTAGAAGGTGATAGCGATGAGTAGACCTCCTCAAGAGATGAGGGTGGGAGACTAGGGCAAAGACGATGGATGAGGAGCCCAATTCTAGACAGACCTATGTCAGCTACTAGGAATCTTCCATTGTCACTGGTTGCACTTCCATCTGCGCCATGGGTGTGATCAGCAACAACAGTTGCAACCATGGAGGGATCTTCCAGTAGGGTGCCTTTGTGGGATCCAGACTAGAAAAGGGGCGATCCTGGTATGTACTTCCGATTTCAGTTGATATACTTCAGTCTTTCTTGCATATGTATAGTTGTAGAGAGATTTTGGATATGATGGATACTGATGTGAATTTTTTTGTATTTGCAGAGGGCATGGCTAAGTGGTTGAGATTCATCCACCAAGTACTCATAGAGGTCATCCCCGATGTGTAGACGCAGAATTCTATGTTGGACACCTATAGGGTATTGGCATTTACATTAATATTGCATTAATGAAATGTTATGTTGTCATTGATGTCTATTAACCGGTAATGATATTGTTATAATGTTTCTTTGTAACCGGTAGGTAGAGCTAGTGAAGGAAACTTTAACTAGTAGGTAAATTTGTGGAGTGAACTGGTAAACCCTACCTATTGATTTGATAAACCCTAACCAATTGAGTTTGGTGAATTGGTTATATTGGTTTATGATCTGATGATGAGCGGTAATAATTATGACACATATGCATATTGTATGAAGAGAGTTTCAAAGTGATTTTGGCTCGTTGAGTTAATGTTTTTGTCTAGGGAATGAGCAAGTATATTACATGTAATGCAAAGCGCATGATGAGTTACTAAGTTCGATGAAGTGGTGATCAAGGAGCGGTCGAGGCTTTATTGAATGATGTGTAGAGATTTTTATGTAATCCAATGGTCATACTTGATCCGACTTTTTTGTAATCTCTATGAGAGAATTAGGTTTTTGTTGTGTTACCAACCTAGTTGATTTGTTTATAAGGTCGATGAGTTGTTTAGTTTCAGAGTTGGTAATGTTTCAGTTGAGTGTGTGGTTGCCGAACCAGATGATGTATCTGCAATTTGAGTAAAGGAAGATAGGAGAATGAAAAGGATCTAAGCAAGCAAGTGAAGTGCTATTCAAACAGATCAACAAACCCCTATTGTTTTCTAACAATTACAACATATTGAAATCCCCTAACCAGGTAAGCTCTAATAAGATTGGTGTTATTCAAATCCTCTAACAAGGTAGTCCATTAGCTCAGATTTCAAATCCTTTACAAAGGTTACTCCTCACAGGGTATTGCTTCTAACAAGGCATTATAGTCAATCCCTTAACCGGGTGGTCCCTAACAGGATCTGTTCTTAACAGGACTTGTTGTAAAGCTTAAACAAGCTTGGCTCCTAATAGGGTGAATTTTAGAAGAGTTTAAATAGTTATCTTGTGAGTCTCATCTCACCGTGGTTTTTCCCATTTGGGTTTCCACGTCAAAAATATTGTGTCAAGTGGTGAATGTTTTTGTGGTTATGTTTTCTATGGTTGATTTTCTTAACTACTTAATCCACTTTGATAAGTCATGATAATCAGCAGCAATATGAAATAAAGGTTTTACTTATGTTAGTAAAAGTATCTGGATTTTTGTGAGTTTCAAGTTGTTTACTATTATCTGTAGTAATAGTCAACTGGTTTAGCTTGACAAGTTTATCTTGACAAATTTATCTTGACAGAGATATTGCCTTTATAGTTCTAAGTTTACTTTGAGAGATTGTTTTTGAGATTGGTGAAGTTAATATCAGTTTTTCTATCTACTAATTCACCCCCCCCCCTCTTAGTTTTTGACCGGATCCTTGTTCTTTCATCATAACATCAATTGGTATCAGATAATATCAGGTCCTCTAAGGTCTAAGCCTAACAACTTGAGGTAAAGATCTTGTAGAACATGATGAAGAAGGAAGGTCTGAAGTTTAATAGAGAGAACTATAGAATATGGAGTGATAGAATGAAAATTTATATCAAGAGTATTGGAAATCAATACTGGGAACATGTTGGTACTCAATATGTTGCACCTAGTGGGATTATGATTGATGATCAGAAGAAAGAGCAACAAGAAAATAATCAAGCACTAGAGGCTATTATAAGTTCTTTGTCTGATGCTGAATATGTTGATGTTCATGGTCTGGAGACTGCATATGAGGTATGGAAGAAACTTGAAGAGATTTATAGTGGTGATAAACATGTGAAGATTGACAAGGAAGAGAGTCTAAGAGGAAAGTTTGATGACATGTGGATGACTGAAGGTGAGAATATCCAACATTATGGTCAGAGGATAAAAGAGATAGTTGGTGAGATCAAGAGTGTAGGTGGTAAAGTGGAAGATGCCACATTGGTTAGTAAGGTATTGAGAACCCTGCTACCAGTCTATGCTATCCAAGTTGCAACTATTTAGGAGTTAAAATCTATTGACAAAACTAAGGTAACCCTTGAATCCATCATTGGTAAGCTTACTTCTTTTGAATTAAATGGTTATGATTGTAGTATTTAAAAATCTTTGTCTGCATTAAATGGTTATGATGGTAGTATTAAAAAATCAGAGGAATTTAGTAAGTTTAAGGCATTCAGAGCCTTAGCTAAAAAGGAGAGTGGTAAGAAGATAAAGTGTCTGAGGACTGATCAAGGTAGAGAATTCACTTCTGAGGAATTCACTAGATATTGTGAAGAAAATGGTATCAAATGACAATTTTATGTACCAAGGACACCACAACATAATGGTATTGCAAAGAGAAACAATCGGTCGGTTGTTGAAGCTATTAGGACGATGTTGATACAAGGAGGTGTAGCGAAAACTTTCTAGAGAGAAGTTGTCAGCACATCTGTGTACACTATGAACTGGATTTTGGTAAAAAGAGGTAATGATAAGACTCCTTATGAATATTGGTATGGTAGATCACCTAATGTTAGTTATTTCATGATATTTGGCAGCAAATGTTTTATTAAGAGAGGTGACTATGTTAGCAAGTTTGAGGCTAAAAGTGATGAAGGTATATTTCTTGGTTATTCCACCAAGAGTAACGCCTACAAATGTTATGACAACTGGACATAGAGAATCATTAAGAGTGTTGATGTTGAGTGGATGACCATCTTGATGTCTTAGAGGAAACCAGTGTGGAGAAAAAGGATGAAGATTCTTGCATTTTATTTTTCGAACCAGAACCTGTAAAGCAAATACTGATGTACCAGTTCAACCAGAACAAGTAGATTCAGAAGAAGATAATGTTAATAATGAAGAAAAATCTGAAGATAATGATCATGTTATTTTGAGGTCTATGAGACTCAATCACAATCCTGAATAGGTTATTGGAGATAAGGATGCTGGAGTATTAACCAGAAGAAGAATCAGGGATAATTCTTGCATGATTCCACTATTGAGCCTAGAACTGCTAAGGAAGCATTTAGAGATGATCATTGGTCAAAGGTATGGAGGAGGAGCTTGAACAAATTGAGAAGAATAACACATGGACCCTAATACCCTGACCGGTGAATAAAAATAAAATAGGTACTACGTGGGTTTTCAGGAGCAAGTTGAATGAAGATGGTGTTGTAGTTCACAACAAAGCTAGATTGGTATGCAAAGGTTATGCACAAGAAGAAGGAGGAGATTATGGTGAGACTTTTGCACCAGTGGCCAGATTGGAAGGTGTCAGAACCTTACTTGCATTTGCAGCACATAAGGGATTCAAAGTATATCAGATGGATGTAAAGTCAACATTTTTGAATGGAATACTAGAAGAAGTATACATTGAGCAGCCAAATGGTTATGCTCTAACTGATGAGAAAGAAATGGTATGTAAGTTGCATACATCACTATATGGATTAAAGCAAGCACCGAGAGCATGGTATGAAAGGATTAATTCACACTTGATGAAGATAGGATTTCAGAGAACCGGTGAAGATAGCAACATATATCTCAAATCTGAAGGAGATAAGATATTGGTTGATGAGAAAGAGTACAAGTCAATGATTGGGAAATTGCACTATGTTGTTCACAGCAAACCGGATATAGCTCATGCAGTTGGTCTAGTTGCTAGATTTCAGAAGAATCCATTGGAAACACATTTGATAGCAACCAAGAGGATATTCAAATATTTGAAAGGTATTGTTGACTATGGATTATGGTATCCATATGAAGGAAACTTTGACTTGAAGGTATACACAGATGCAGATTGGGCAGGTAATGTTGATGATAGAAAAAGCACAATCGGTGGAGCATTCTTTCTTGGAGGAAGACTTGTTTCATGGAGTAGCAAAAAGAAGAGTTGTATTTCATAGTCTACTACTGAAGCTGAGTACGTTGTTGCTTATATGAATTGTACCTAGGCTATCTGGATGAGGCACATTTTGGAAGGTTTCAAGATGAAGTTTACAGAACCTATAAATATCTTATGTGAAAATATGAGTGCCATAAATATTTCAAAGAACCCTCTCTTGTATGCATGAACCAAGCATATTGAATTGACTTGTATCATTTCTTGAGGGAAAAAGTGCAGAGTAAAGATGTGATCTTGGAGCATGTTTCTACCAAGGAGCAGCTTGCAAATATCTTTACTAAACCTCTTCCTAAGACTACTTTTGAGTATCTTAGAGGTCAGGTAGGGGTTGTACCCCTTCATGAGGTGAATTGAGTAGGATGTAGAGTACATCAATCCCAGAGCTACTTGCAGAATTGACAATACGATTGATGAAGGAGTGGAGTTATTCCACAGGGGGAGCATCAAGTTGTAGGTTGTTGATGCTGAACAGAAAAGTTTTACATTGCATTTTTTACTTTCACTTTGGCATTGTTGTCAAAGGGGGAGAAGAACCAGTGACAAGCTCAAGGTAAGGAGAGTACATGGTAAAATGTAAACTAGGATTCCTATTCACAATCACAACAATCAATGGTATTGATATTTGTATTGCCATCAATGCCAAAGGGGGGTATTGTTGGCATTTGCATGAAGATTTCATTAATGAAATGGTATGTTGTCATTGATGTCAATTAACTAGTAATGATATTGTTATAATGATGTTTTGTAACTGGTAGGTAGAGCTAGTGAAAGAAACTGTAACTAGTAGGTAAATTTGTGGAGTGAACCAATATTGCTAAGTATTAGAGAGTTGAACCGGTAAACCCTACCTGTTGATTTGATAAACCCTAACCGATTGAGTTTGGTGAATTGGTTATATTGGTTTATGATTGATGATGAGCGGTAATGATTATGACACGTATGGATATTGTATGAAGAGAGTTTCAAAGTGATTTTGGCGCGTTGAGTTAATGTTTTTGTCTAGGGAATGAGCAGTATATTACATGTAATGCTAAGCGCGTGATGAGTTACTAAGTTTGATGAAGCGGTCGAGGATTTCTTGAAAGATGTGTAGAGATTGCTATGTAATCCAACGGTCATACTTGAACTGACTTGTTTGTAATCTCTATGAGAGAATTAGGTTTTTGTTGTGTTACCAACTTAGTTGATTTGTTTATAAGGTTGATGAGTTGTTTATTTCCAGAGTTGGCAAAGTTTTAGTTGAGTGTGTGGTTGCCAAACTAGATGATGTATCTGCAGTTTGAGTAAAGGCAGATAGGAGAATGAAAAGGATCTGAAAAAGCAAGTGAAGTGTTATTCAAACATATCAGCAAACCCCTGTTGTTTTCTAACAATTATAGCACATTGAAATCCCCTAACCAAGTAAGCTCTAACAAGCTTGGTGTTATTCAAATCCTCTAACAAGGTGATCCATTAGCTTGGATTTCAAATCCTTTACAAATGTTACTCCTCATAGGGTATTGCTTCTAACAAGGCATTATAGTCAATCCCTTAACCAGGTGGTCCCTAACAGAATATGTTCTTAACAAGAATTTTCCTAAAGCTTTAACAGGCTTGGCTCCTAATAGGGTGAACTTCAGAAGAGTTCAAATAGTTATCTTGTGAGTCTCATCTCACCGTGATTTTTCCCATTTGGGTTTCCACATCAAAAATATTGTGTTAAGTGGTGAATGTTTTTGTGGTTATGTTTTCTATGGTTGATTTTATTAACTACTTAATCCACTTTGATAAGTCATGATAATCGACAACAATATGAAATGAAGGTTTTACTTATGTCATTAAAAGTATTTGGATGTTTGTGAGTTTCAAGTCGTTTACTGTTATCTGTTGTAACACTCAACTGGTTTAGCTTGACAAGTTTATCTTGACAGAGATATTGCATTTATAGTTCTAAGTTTACTTTGAGAGATTGATTTTTAGATTGGTGAAGTTAATATTAGTTTTTCTATCTAGTGTTTCACCCCCCTCTCAGTAGTTGACCGAATCCTTGTTCTTTCATGATACCATCATAGGCCCATCCAGTCAACAAGGAGACATGTGCAGTTGTTCGAGCCTGTGGCACAACTATGGACAACATATGAGGAGGGTCAAGTGGAGTTGGTGAAGGGATTAGCTCAACTAACCACTGTGATGCGATAGTTGGATCAGGCCTTGCAGGAGGTCTGTACTATCCTCAGAGAGAGAGACTTGGCAGTGACGTGAGTCGAGAGTGTCAAGAGGGAACATGATGCTCTACAAAGCCAGGATGATGACCTCCAGTGATAGGTGGATGCCACTTAGCATGGTATCGCAGGTCACTTAGACCACCCCCGAGTGTGCCAGTTGATGGTAGACCTTGAGCAATTGCACCGGTGAGAGATGGTGGCACGAGAAGAGATGATGACACAGCATGAGACTGTCGCTGAGTTATGAGGAGAGCTGAGGGGCTTGCAACCGCGAAGCACTATTGTTGTGAGATCATAGTCGACCACAGTTAGACATCGTCCATGCCAGGAAAAGGATCCTTCAATGCCAGTGATCTTAGGGACTCACCCACCAGAGCATTCATGAGATTTTTTTATTCACTTAATGTACAACTTTTTTTTGGGTATATATACATAGATGTATTGATGTGTATCAGAGACACATATGACAACATCACATATTTTTGTAGTGATGTGATACATGTATATTCACATGATACATTATACACACACACACACACACACACACACACACACACACACACACACATATCTATATATATATGTGTGTGTGTGTGTGTGTGTGTGTGTGTGTGTGTGTGTAAAGTGGAAAATTGGATCCTAGTGACTCCCCACCTAGGAGAGAGAAAGGAAGCCACGAGGATGATTATCACTTGGGAGGAACTTTACATTCAAAAGAGGGGTTGAATCCACTAGATCCAAATCCAAGAGAGGCAAGAATCTAAATACTAAGTGATTTACCCTCTTTTGTAAATGAGAAAGTTGACTTGTTGACTATGTGGAAAAGAGAGGAAATGAGTGAAATGAGGTGCTACTAGTTCGGGATCATGTTGTAACTTCAGATCTTAACTAATTAAACTGGCACAGATTTGTCTTGCAAATTTGGAGAAAAGTCATCAGGACCATGGCAAGAATGTACACGATCTACCACAAAATTCGTGAAATGAAAAGGGTTCTTTTATCTCTATAGATGAAGCCCAAACCTGCAATTACAACTGTGCACCTGTAACCTACACATAGAAAAGAGAAGAAACGACAGTTTTGGATAGGGGTTTACCTCAGTCAAACCTCGGTTGAGGAATCAACCTAGAAAGAAATTAATTGCAAATGCTTGAATGTAAACATTAAAGATGTATATCTTGTATATTTTCAACTTGTTGATGATGATTGCTTTGCTTCTTGAATGTAATCATAGATGTTGTATGAAATGGCATGTAACATGACAAAACTCTAACACACACACATTCTTGCAAATGAATGTCGTAATGTTGCTCCCATGGATGAATGAAGAAAACTCAAATGCTTGAATGCTTGATGATGACCTTGAAATCTTGTATCTTCTCCTTATGCTCTTTCTATATCTATGCGTTATCCATCCATCTATCTTATATCCTCCCTTGAATGAGGGTATTGAATTCCCTTTTATACATGCCTCAAGGATTAAGTTTCAACCACCGAAGGCCGACAAAGTAGAATAACAAACCCCGAAGACAAGAAGTGCATAGGAGACCGGGCAACCCACAAATAGGACCACCCCAGGAGATGGGGACAGGGGTGCCACACCACTGTCTTGGGGGGATAGGGGAACCATGCCCTTGTCCTAGGGGGTACAAGGGCACCACGCCCCTATCCTGCCCTATTTTTGGGCCCAGACAGGATACTAAGCAACCACATGACATAAAGGAGGAAGGGAGAAGGGTTAGAAATGCAGAAGTAGTTCCCAGTTAAGGAAGGAGATGTTGTCTCCAAGGTGAGGACCCCAAATGTGGTTAAAATTGTAGGGGTCGCAATTTTATGACACTACATTTAGCCCCCACTTTAGCGGGAGTATGGCTTACGCGACTACTCCTGGTAAAGTAGAAGAAAAGAGAGATGAAGATGGGAGATGCAGAGGAAAACCATAAGAAGTATAAGATATCACTAATATCGAGGAACAAAAATCCCCCAATATTAGGGTCTTAACTCATGCCAACATATGCAAGAGCACAAGAATTTGACATCACTAATATCGAGGAACAAAAATCCCCCAATATTTACCTTGATATCCTTCAAAATTTACTTCATCCACAAGAATTGAGTGCAATTAGTTGGTACTGCAACATACTCAGCTTCTGTAGTAGATAAAGAAATGCATGACTATTTTTTGTTGATCCATGAAACCAGTTTGTTTCCAAGAAATAAAGCTCCACCAAAAGTTCTCTTCCTATCATCAGTATCTCCTGCCCAATCTGAGTCAATATATGCACATAAAGTGAAATCATCAATTTTAGAATACCATAAGCCATATTCTATTGTTCCTTGCAAATACCGGAATATCCTCTTTACTGCACAAAGTGATTTTCTTTAGGATTAATTTGATATCTTGAAACAATACTTACTACATTCATAATATCTGGTCTAGTCTGAGTTAAATATAACAGACCACCAGTCATAGACTTATACCTTGTCGGATTTACCGGTGTAGAAGTATCCCTGATATTTAATTTCTCACTTGTCACCATAGGATTACTTACCAGTTTGGAATTATCTGTACCAAACTTCTTCAACAATTCCCTCGGATACTTAGTTTGACAGATAAAAATGCCTTTGTCAGTTTGAGTAATCTGCAAACCTAATAAAAATTCCATCTCATCAATCATGGAGATTTCAAATCATTCTTCATATTATTAAAGAATTCCATGCACAATTTATCTTCTCCAAAAATGATATCATCAACAAATACTTCAATAATCAGAATATCATCATCAATGATCTTATAATATAAATTACTATCAACACTGCCTTTAGTAAAACCAAGCTTCAAAAGATATTTATCCAACCTTGCATACCAAGCTCTAGGAGCTTGTTTCAATCCATATAAAGCTTTCTTCAATCTGCAAACCATATCTTTATCATTTGTCAGTGAAAATCCATCAGGTTGCTCAATGTATACTTATTCCTCAAGTTCACCATTCAAAAATGCACATTTAACATCCATTTGATAAACCTTAAAGTTCTTATAAGCTGCATAGGAAAGAAATAGTCTAACAGCTTCAATTCTAGCTACAGGTGAAAATGTCTCACCATAATCAATTCCTTCCATTTGAGAACATCCTTTACAAACCAATCTATCCTTGTTTCTTATAACTTGACCATCCTCATTCAGTTTATTCTGAAAAACCCATTTAGTTCCTATAACATTCTTATTTTTAGGCCGGGGAAATAAAGTCCAAGTCTCATTCTTCTCTATCTGATCTAATTCATCTTCCATAGCCTTTAACCAATGTTCATCTTTACAAGCTACAATAACAGATGTCGATTCAATTTGAGAAATAAGACATACCTCTTCATTTTCCAGTCTTCTTCTTGTCATAACTCCCTTGTTCCTATCTCCAATGATTTGATCTTCAGAATGATTTAATCTTACATACCTTGGTGTCTTTTGAATTTCAATTTCACTGCTCTGATCATCAGTCATAGTTGAATTTTTTGATTGTGCTAGTGTAACTATCTCGGTTTCCTGTACCGGTTGAGGCATTGTCGATTCAGTTATGATCACTTCCACTGCCGGTTCCTGATCATATGATATAGATTGATTTATGTATTTCTCATCCACTTTCACATTAGCACTCTCCATAATTTTTTACAATCTTTTGTTATAACATCTATATGCTTTTCTTTGAATTGAATAACCAAGAAATATCCCTTCATCACATCTAGGATCAAACTTTCCAATTGAATCATCTCTTTTGATATAACATTTACTTCTAAAAATTCTGAAATATTTAATAGTAGGTGTATGTCCAAACCATAATTCATAAGGGGTCTTACCGGTTTCAGCCTTTGATGTGAACTCTGTTGAATGTGTAGATGGTTGTACTCACTGTTTCTCTCTAGTAGATGTGAGGCAATTTGGCTTCCATCATCATAGATCTTGTTTAATCCAAAATGGTTCTATTCTTTCTTTCCACTACTCCATTCTGGTGAGGAGTCCGAGGTGCAGATAATTGTCTCCTAATTCCATTTGTCTCACAATAACTGTTAAATTCATGAGAATTAAAATCACCACCTTGATTTGATCTTAGACATTTGATATTCAATCCAGTTTTTGTTTCATCCTTTGCTTTAAAGATCTTGAATTTCTTAAAGGCTTCAAACTTCTACCTTAGAAAAGTCACCCACATCATTCTAGAATAGTCATCAATAATCAACATGAAATGCCTATCACCTTGAAAGCTTCTAGTCCTTGTTGGACCACATAAGTCAGTGTGAATCAAATCAAGTACATCATTAGATTTATCATGTATTCTCTTAAAACAACTTCTAACTTTCTTTCCCAATTGGCATTCCTTACATACCGGATTATGAGGCTTCATAATCTTAGGTATATTTCTAACTACCTTAGTTGAACTGATCTTAACAATACAATAAAAATTAACATGACACAACCTCTTATGCCATAACCAAATCTCATCAATATGAGAAATCAAACATGTCTTATTACCAGTGTTCAAGTGAAAGATATTACCTCCAGTCTGAATACCAGTTACGATCTCCAAACCAGTCTTGTTAATGATTTTAAATTTTCTATCTTTAAATTGAAGTTGGAAACCCTTGTCCACCAATTGACCAACACTCAAAAGATTATGCTTTAAACCTTCTACATAATAGACATTAACAGTATTATGCTTACCATCCAGAGAAATAATACCTCTACCTTTGATCATACATGCTTTGTCATCTCCAAATCTAACTTGACCGCCATTTTATTCTTGCAGGGACATAAATTTTCTTTTATCTCCAGTCATATGATGTGAGCATCCGCTATCAATTACCCATTCATCTTTATCTTCAACCTTTTCTGCCAGGGCCTCTTCTTCATTCATGATAGCCGGTTTCGGATCATCTTCCTTTAAAGCATAGAACACCCATTCCTTTCCATTGCCAGATCCACTAGCAAAGTCTTTTGTCAGTTCATCTCCAGAGTCATTACTTACTCCTTCCTCATCTGCTATGCAGCATTGTTTACTTTTATTGAAACTATATCTGTTCTGGTTAGGTTTAAAGAATTTCTTAAATCTTTCCTCAAATCTTGCATTCCTTTCAGGACATCTAGATGCAAAATGACCAATCTTATTACATGCAAAACATTTAAATGGTTCTTTTCCTTCATACTTACTTCCTGTCGATCCTTTAGGTACTCTTCTAGCAAATAAGGCTTCAAGTTGCTCAAATTCTTCATCTTCTTTCCTCATGTCTTCCAATTATTTTGCATATAGGACTTTCCAATCACTTTTTCTGGTAGATGATGATGATGATAATGCATGAAAACTAGGTTCAGACTTTATAGCTCCAGAAGATCCAAATTCTTCAAGTTCAAAAGCAGATAATTTCCCAATCAGAATGTCTCTATTAACTGAAGAGTTAGCCATTGTTCTCAACTCATTAATTGTAGTTGCCTTCATCTTGTAAGCTGGTGGACGGGCTCTCAAGACTTTGGAAACTATTTCATTATCTTCCATCTTTAAGTTTTCATACCTTACCTGGTAACCATCAAGTTTAGCAATTTTGATAGTAGGATCACCTTCATTTAGAGTTTGATATTTGTCCCATATAACCTTAGCTGATGATTTATCAGTCAATCCCATGATTTTTTGATCAGTAAGTGCACACAAGAGGGCTTCTCTATCTCTGCAATCATTTTCAATATTCTTATCCAAGTCTGCAGGAGCAGGATTTTTAGATGTCGAATCATAAGGTGTTTATCCTTTCTCAGTGATCTCAAAAATATTCTTGCTAAGACATCTAAGATGAGTCTCCATTCAAATTTTCCATATCCCATAATTTGTTCCATCATGCTTAGGGATTTCTCTTCTGAAAATAGTTGCCAGTGGATTTGAAGTGTTTGCTGCCATAGGATCTACCTCAAGCAGTTAAGCTTCTACAAAAGAGGACCAAAGCTCTGATACCAATTGTTAGGATAACCGGTGAACAACTGAGAGGGGGGTGAATCAGTTGTTAACAGATTATATCATTTAATCCACTTAATAACCTTTAACCAGATTAAGTACCGGTAAAGCAAAAACAGATACCGGTAAGCAATAAAACTTAATATTAAAATAGATAATCAACACAATGCAACCATATACCACATAACACCATGATTTGTACGTGGAAAACCCAGAAAGGGAAAAACCACGATGGGAAGCCTACCCATAGTCAGATGATACTTCTGCAGAAAGTATGTGATACAATGAGGGGCTTGCACATGCAGGAAGGTACACTGCCCAGAGCGTACTGTTCATTACAAAAGAGTCTCACTAACTACAGAGAGGTTATAACCACCTCAAGATAAATGAACAATAATCCAATAGAGTGAGCTACCAGAGATAGCATCTACCATGCTTGATTAGAGTCCTGGTTAATCTCAATACCAAACGCCTTTGACTTCTTCCTTAATCCCAATTCGATCACCTATGATCGACCAAATCTCCTTCACATATGATATTGCATTCCAAGACCACGACACATAATCCCCATTACCATACCATGATCTACAATGAGATCTTACATCATTTTATACCAACCCTAAGGCCTAAACCAATTAGGTTGGCCACCTAAAAGATATTACAATAGAATCATTACATAAATCAATATTACAATGATATGCCATCTCGACTTAAGACCAAAACAACAATAACCAATCCATAGAACATCCTGAAACATCCTAGTAATGTGTAGAGTACACGTTAACATGATACCAGTCCATAACCTAGATAGGCACCAAACCTATTCTGGGTCAACCATGCCAAAGAAATGTCTTCAAGAAGTTTAAGCACGATCAAAGAACATCTTCAGCATCCTGAAATCCATCTAGAAGCTGCACCAACACCACTTATGCATCCTGTCAAGATTTCTCAGTGAAAGCTCTGCCATTTAAACCTTAAACCAATTTCGGTAAGGGTTTACAAGAGTGTATGATAGCATCCAATTACCAAGTCAATAGAAAATAACCAAAACATGCTCCAGGAACATGTAACACATAAAATCAAACATGTCTAAAGTGTCCAATAGATAGTCTCTTATGTCGGTAACACTAGATCTTCTACTGGTAACCAAAACCTGTCTGTCGGTAACCAACCATAACAACTACTATTGACATCAATGACAAAACATCAATGCAACACATAATCAACTCATCCATAATACCAATGCAGTTAAGGAAGGAGATGTTGTCACCAAGCTGAGGACCCCAAATGTGGTTGAAATTGCAAGGGTCGTAATTTTATGACACTACAATATATATATGAGATTCGACATTTTTATTCTATCTTGTGTCCTCATGGATGGATTTTGTTGTTATTTTATATGCTCATGTGATGGATGATTTAGATTTAGATGCTTATCATGATTTAATTTACATATGTTCATATGCATGATTAAATATTATGATGATCTATGTAGAGATATAACACATGTACATGCACACACACACACACACACACACACACACATGGATGTAATAATGCATAGTCACTCCATAACACATAGATGAATATTTTGTCGATGAAGGATATTTGTCAGGACATGAACCCCCATAGGCATCTAGGTATCAAATGTAAGACACATATTGCTCATTTTCTATGCATAGTATCTACATAGGTCTGTGACATTGATAGGTTCTTTGAGAGGAGTGCCATCCATGGAGGATAAACCATAGGCACAAAAAACCATAAGTGGAGGTGAAAATGTACGGACCTAACCAATTCGAGCTAAATTTATCTCTTTGATTAGGTAGTGCACTGATGTTTCTCTGGTTCTCATAAAGAACTAGGTCACCTATCTTAAACATCTAGGGTAGAACACTTTGGTTATACTGTTTAGATAGAGATTTTTCATAAGCTTCAAGATTTTAAAGTGTCTTTAAGTGACACTCATCTAACAACTCAAGTTGATTCAAAGGAATAGTGTGATAGGAATCATCATCAATAACCCCTTTTAAGGAGACCCACAAAGAAGGGATCACCAATTCAAGGGGCATAATAGCGTCAACACCATACATAAGGTTATAGGGTCTCATTCCTGTAGTTGTATGAACACTCGTGTGATAGGCCCATAACACGTATACTAACTATACATACCAATATTTACCATGTTTAGTAACGATCTTATGTAAGATCTGTTTAATAATCTTGTTAGATGCTTCCATTTGACCATTAGATTGTGGATAGTAAGGTGTAGAGAAGCGATGTTGAATGTGAAATTTTTCAAGAAATTGCTTAACCTCCTTGTTCTTAAAAGGTGTACCATTATCAGAAATAAGGGTAGCGGGCAAGCCAAATTGAGAAACGATATTATCCATGATGGAGCCACAAATCATATCAACGGTAGTCGATCACAGCGGCACTGCCTTGACCCACTTCATGAAGTAATCTATAGCAATGATAATAAAGATGTGACACTTAGACAAAGGGGAAGATATATTTCTAGTGATGTCCAATCCCCAAGTCTGAAAAGGCCACAAAGAGACCTGACTATGAAGATCCTATGGGGGGGCTTGAATCAGGTTGCTATGTTGTTGACATTGGGGGCACTTTTTGATAAAGACAAAGGAATCTTGTTCCATCATTTGCCAATAGTACCCCATGTGGATCAGTTTGTGTATTAGAGATTTTCCTTTGAAATTCCCACCTCTAGAGCCTAAATGGGCTTCCTGAAGGGCAAGGGGGATCTTGGCCTTTGTTAGAAAATAGAAAAGAAGACTGTTATATGTTCTCCAATAAAGTACGTTAGATAAGAGAATATATCGAGTGGCCAAATTTTGAATCTGCATCCGTGAACTTGTATTTATATCATCGGGAAAAATTAGGGTCTTTAGATAATTAAAGATGTGTGTGAACCATTCTCCCAAATTCACATGGGAACACATAAAGTTATTGAATTGAGTTTTATCATATACATCCGGAGAGTGGAGGACTTGTACCACAAAGCGATATTCGTCTTGACCAAAGTATGGGCCCACAAGGGAAGTAATGCTTGCCATTGCATCTGCATGACGATTTTCCATCTATGAGATGCTATCAATCGTGTAAGTAGCGAATTACTTTAGTATGGTCAATATCAAATCCTTATATTGAGATAACTTCAACTGCTTAACATTATAGGCACCCGTCACTTGGTTTAAATCTTCACACCCATGGCAATTGTGGCACAAAGTTCTGTAATCAAGTCCTCCTACTCGACAATGTTATTGGTAAAGTGAAATTCCAAATGGAAAGAGAGAGGAACTGGCTTTCCTTCGGGTGAGACAAAAACGACACCTACACTTGAGCCAATTTGACACCTCGAACCATCAAAATACATGTCCCACATGGAGTCTTGGTCAATGATTAGAACATCCTTGTCAAGGAAGATATCTAGGGTGGGAAAATATTTGTTTGAGGGAGCATCAGCCAACTATTCAGCAATGACCTGCCCTTTGATTTACTTCTAAGTTATTACCTGCAGGTCAAACTCAAAGAGCAACATTACCCACTTGTCCAGCCTTCCTGAGAGATCAGACTTTCCAAAGAGGTGCTTGAGGATATCATTTTTAGAAATTACCCATGTTTCTGCATGGAGGATGTAATGTCTTAGCTTCTGAGTTGCAAAGACAAGGGCTAAGCACTATTTTTCCATAGAAAAATATCAAGTTTCTTACTCTATCAAAGTACGAATGATGTAATAGAATGCACTTTCCTGACTATCATCATCGCGTTGAGCTAACAATGTTACTAAAGTGTGTGCTAAGGTAGAAATATACAAGAAGAAAGGTCTATCAGACATAGCTGGCATTAGAATAGGAGGATTAGCTAGGTAATCCTTGAAGGAATTAAATGCCTTTTTACATTCTTCATTCCATTTGAAATGGGTATCTTTCTTCAGTAGTTGCATAAAGGGGAGGGTACAATCAGCCAATTGCCCCACAAACTGACAAATGACCTGGATATTCCCCTAAAGGCTATGAAAATGAGAGATATTTTTAGGTGGAGGCATGTTCACAATAGAATCAATCTTATCCATATCTATTTCAACTCTTCGGCGATAGATGATGAATCTTAGGAGCTTCCCGACGTCAACACCGAAGACACACTTGAGAGGATTCAGGCTCATCTTATACAACCGAAGTCTTTCAAAGACCCGACAAAGATTTTCAATATCAGTTCCATGTGCTAAGGACTTTACCAAGATATCATCAACATAGTTTTCTAAGACATTATGGATGAAATCGTGGAATATCAAGGTCATGGTTCATTGATAGGTCACTCCCACGTTCTTCAACCTAAACAACATGAGGGTGAACTCACAATACTGGTTCCCACTTTTTGACCAACTTTGACACTTAGATGAACATTTTGCAAAAAACCTTCACTTTCCGACACCTATAACTTTTAAATCATTAAGAATTTGAAGATGATGTAAGGTAGTGATTTGTAACATCCTTTTTGTAGATTCTAAATATATTTTTTTCAAATTTTTTTGAATAAAATTTTATTGATTTTTCCATCTCCCTCAAAAGTAATTTTTTACAGGAAACAACATTTGTTAAGAGTGATGTGCATCCCGAAACATATAAATTTTTTTCTATAAATGATAAAAACTTATCTCTTTTAAATTTTGGTTTGTGACATCAATACCCAGGGCATGCAGTTGGTTTGATAGTGATATGTTGAATATTTTTTATTTTATTAAGTTTTGAAGTCCGACTAATTATAATTTAGATATAGGTGTATGTTTAAACACATAACTTGCTCTATATATATCGAAATTAAGTTTTATTTTTTTGGTTAGAAAGAAGACATCAATACCTAGGGCGTAGATATTTTTCAGAATTATTTTGAATTAGTTTGGTATTTTTCCCAATGCATTGAACAAAGAAGTTCATGTTCGGTGAAAAACCTACATTCATAAAAAATAAAATAAAAATATATTAATAAACTTAAATACATTAAAAACTATACTATTTGGAAAGCTTATAATAAGGACTAAATCCTTAAGAAAACAAAACTTCTAAATGAATTCCTTTGACCTCTCAAAAGCTAATGTAAAATTGGTTTTTTATCAGCATTTGATAGATGCAAAGGAGACTCCATTGCAAGTATGATTTAGAAGTAGAGAGGTTCTATCCAAGAAATTTTGATCTAAGAGCCTTTGATCTAACTCTCTTCAATTAATTACTTCAAATGGGACCTCTTAAAGCTTAAATAATAATATTTTCCAAAAAATGTATGATTTCAGCAAAAATCAGGATGTACCAAAAAGTGGGAACCAGCTTTGTGAGTTCACCCATGATGACATAGAAAAAGGTCCCCCAAGGGGTTGTGAAAGTAGTTTTATATTGATCTTCTGGGTTAGTATAGATATGGTTATAACTCGAGAAGTCATCCATCAATGAGAGAAAAGCATAACTTGTGGTTGAATCCGCAATCATATCATATGTAAAGTGGAAAATTGAACCCTAGTGATTCCCCACCAAGGAGAGAGAAAGGAAATCAATAGGATGATTTTCACTTGAGAGATACTTTACATTCAAAACAGGGGTTGAATTCACTAGATCCAAACCCTAGAGTAAATAAGGATCTGAATACTAAGAGAATTGCAAGGGTGCAATTCAATTTACCATATTTTGTAAGTAGAAGAGTTGACTTGTTGACTATGCAAAAAATGAAGACAAAATGGGTGAAATAAGGAGCTATCTATTTGGTATCACGTTGTAACTTTGGATTTGAGGTATTTAGACTAATACAGACCTACCCTGCCAATTTGGAGAAAATTCATCGGGACCGTGCATAAGTTATGCATGGTCCTCCAAAAAATCCACGAGTCAAAAATGGTTTTTCCATCTATGCAAATGAATCTTAAATTTGCAATTACAGTCGCGCACCTGCAACTTGCACACAAAAAATAAGAGAAGAAGGGTTGTGGATAGGATTTTCCTTAATCAAACCCCAGTTGAGGAATCAACCTTGAAAGAAAGTAATTGCAAATGGTTAAATATAAATAATGGAAATGTATACCTTGTAGATCTACAATTTGTTGATGATGGTTGCTTTGCTTCTTGAATGTAATCACAAGTGTTGCATGAAATGGAATGTAACATGACAAAACCCTAACACACACACATGCTTGCAAATGAATGTTGTAATGTTTCTCCAATGGATCAATGAAGAAGACATATGAAGAAGAAGATTTGATAGATGCTTGAAGACTTGAACACTTAAACGCTTTATGATGATGATGGAGACCTTCCGCTTGTTTACCCAATTTTCTCTTATGCAAATGAGAGGACTAGATCCCCCTTTATACTTTCCTTGGAGGGTTAATTATCCCTTCACCAAAGGCCAACATAGAGGGGGAATTTAATTCCCAAAAGATAATTTAGGTCCAAGGGTCAAATGGAACCATTTTGGGGCCACACAAAGAGGGAGGACAAGGGTGCCATGCTCCTGTCCTAAGTGGACAGGGGTGCCACACCATAGTCTTGCCCATTTTGGGGGCTTGAAACAGGATCTAAGCAAGTTGTAAAGTGTGGAAATGAGGTCCAGTTCCATGGTGGAGGCATAGATGGATCCCGATCAAGCATGGCAAATGATATCGCCAACGTAAGGGAGCTAAAACACAGTCAAAATTGCAATGGGTGCAATTTTATGATGCTACATTTAGCCCTCACTTTAGCGGGAGTATGGCTTATGCCAATACTGTCAGTAAAGTAGAAGAAAGAGAGATGAAGATGACAGATGCACAACAAGATAAAAAGGAGTATAAGATGTCACTAATCTCGAGGAACCAAGCCCCCAATCTTAGGATCTTAACTCACTTAAACATATGCAAGTGCACATAAAAAGGCATGCAACAAAAGCTAATATCTGAAGACCTCAAGTCAACTAGCCGAAGAGAAATCAATATGAAAAATGTCTCAATCAACTAATATCATTCTTGAAACATAAAATGTCATCTCATGAACAAATATAATCACATAAAAGAGCAAAGTTGACATCATCCATAAACCATCAATAGTAAAACTGTGAGTTCATGAGAGCAAGAAGAGAGAGAGCATGAATACACACTTTGGTGATCCATGAGAAGAAAGGCGAACAAAAGGAACCATGGACATCTTGCACCTAGAACAAGGTGATCAATGGAGAAAAATTGACATGGAAAACTAGCCCCTAGACTTTGTCTAGGTGATCCATGTAAGGGAGGAGAGTGAGAACACTGTTAGTTCCACTCAACCTCATGCGCGTGTGTGCAAGTGAGGATCAAAGTACCGCATAGGAGTCTATACTCGAGTATGGTACAACATGTATAAGATGTATAGTAAAAATATCAAGAAAGGCTTGACATCTCGCTCTAAGAGACTATGTTGTGGTTCCGAGAATAATCACCCTGCATAAGAGAAAAGTGGCAACATCTCGCTCTAAGAGGTTGCCCTCTAGTTCTGAGAATGACCCACTATATAAGAGAAAAGTGGTAATATCTTTCTCTAAGAGGCTTCCCTCTAGTTCCCAGAATGACCCACTGTAAAAGAGAAAAGTGGTGACATCTTGCCCTAAGAGGTTTCCCTCTAGTTCTGAGAATGATCCACTATATAAGAAAAAAGTGGCAACATCCCACTCTAAGAGGCTTCCCTCTGGTTCTGAGAATGAGCCACTATATAAGAGATACAATGTGTGAGAGAAATGTAATACAAAAGGAGCAATGTGGGTGCTCCCCCCCTTAAGATGTCAACATAGTTTAATGTTGATATCTTAAGGAAAGTAGAACAAGGATACCTACCTTCGACACCAAGAAGATATCTATCATGCAACAATGTCATAAATCCAAGCAAGAGAGGGAATACTCTTCAAGAAAGGATAAGATAGTTGAAATGAGATATCTTTCTATAAGTGTAAAGGAGAACCTTGGAGGAGAAGATATCTTTTCTCAAAAGAAATCTACCTCCAAGAGGATTTTTCTTAGACAAAAATAACATCTTCTAGAACGAAGCACAGAAGAGAACAAGAATCCAATCCTTCCTCCTATTGCTAGATGAAATGGATTCTTGATGAAGGATGTCTCAATTATATTCCAATGGGGATGGGTGAATTTATTATAGATGTACATTACCAAGTGTGAAAGAGATTGTAGTCAAGGAATTACACCTCTTGTATACGAGAAAACCCTTGGGAAAACAACAACAACTTCACACAAGGAATGCCATCAAGTAATAAAACTCACACCATCCACAAAATAGGAAAGAGTGGATCCTTAGAGAAAGAGAGAGGGAGAGAGATAATTGCCCCCCAAGTGTAGGAAAATGAGAAGAGTTTCACAACTTCTAGAGAGATATTACTCATAAGAGATGTACCATTTCAAGAAAGGAATACATCCTAATCAAGGAACAGACATGCGCTAGCATGAAGGATAACTCCATTCAAGAAAGGATATCAAGTTATGAATAACACAATAGAAGAGGTAATTTGACAAAAGAGAGAAAGAAGAAGAAGGTTCACAAAATTTATCTAAGGAGATTGTTCATAATATACGTATTGTTTTGAGCAAGGAAAAGATCCCACTCATGGAAAAGACATATGCTCGCATGAAGGACAAGTCCATGCAAGAAAGGACATCAAGTTTATGAATAATGTACTCCATAAAGAAAATAGTGAAACCATAGAAAGAGAAAAAGGAATATTATTTCCCCCCAAGCATAGAGGCAAGTATAAATAGACTATTACGTTGCTCACTAAGTATGATTGCACCTGAAATTTTACCACCATGAATGACAAGGAGCCCCCCAATAGGTAGGCTAACTATGTCACATAGTGAGGAGCAACATAATAGTAACTTGAATGTTATTTTAAATGATCATGATGAATATGCCATTCATTGTCGGATGTTATTTTTAACATGCCTGAATCAATGTAATGTTGTATTTGTGTTTTAAAAGCTTGACACTCATTAGTAGAATGGCCATGGGTTTGATGATATTTACAAAAAGAAGAAGTTTGAGAATGTTTTTTATGTTTTCTTCTTCGTTTAGGACAAAGAGGAGATATTAACTTGGAATTTAGAAGATTGGTCAACAAATTTTCTTGTTGTAACTCAAAATTAGAATGAGAAGGTGTGGATTTACAAGACAATGGAGAAGAAGATGATGAGAAAGGAAAGTGTAAATTCTCATGACTTTGTTGCTCACATTCAAGAATTTATCCATTGCATCCATGTTTATGTTCAAAAGAGGGTTCACTCTTAGGGGGAATTGGATTGAAGTTTAAAGAGGCCCCATAAATTTCAAGATTTGTGTTAAGAGAAAAAATTGGAATATTAAATTCAGGCATCTTAGACATTCTAGAAAAGGTAGGAGTGAAATTTAAGGACCCCCAATCATCCTCTAAGAGTTATCCTTTAGGAACTTGTTTGGTAGGAGATGGTGTATTTGAGTGAATTGAAGAGAGGATTGTAGGAACTAAGAAATCATATGATGCTTCAATTATGTTCTCATCAACTACCTCATTAGTATATGTGTAAGGCACATTATGATAATCAAGAAGAATTTTTGGTTTCCTACGAACATGAATGGAATTGATTTGATTTTTGTTAGGCTCTTGATTTTTGGGAGAGAGATAATTATGATGAGAAATAATACCATCCTCTTGTTCTAAGGTAACTTTATGTTCAAGAGACTTATTAGGAAAAGGACTAACATATATAATTAATGTTTCATCTTTGGGGGGGAGGTTATTGGAAGGAATAGAAGGTGAAGTGTTTCTAAAATCATCCTCTTTCAACAAGGTACCCTCATGAGGGAGGATCATATGAAGAGAATAATCTACATCTTCCTCTAATGGTTCATCCCAAATAGGGAGATCATTAGGAAGAGTGTTAAAAGTACCTTCTTGAATCAATATGTCCTCTTTTAGGGGAGAATTTTTGGGAGAGGGATCATTTAAGGGCTCAAAAAGGGGATTTTCATATATCTTAAATCCTTTCAACTTAATAACTTCATCTTGTAGAAAGAAATTTGACATTTTTTCAAATTGCAAGGAAATAAGTGAATGCAATGAACGAAATTTGAAAAACACAATTGAAAAATTATGCAATCCACAATGTAATTTAAATGAAAGCTGGGAGGGAAAATTGGAATTTTGAATTTTGGAATCTAATCCAAAATGAACCAATTGATTTAAAGAAGGAATAGTGCAATTTCCAGGAATGATGATAATTATCCAAAAGAGATTGAAAATTAAAATTAGGGCATATTGAAAAACCTCTTAATTTTTAAAAAATTGAAAGTTGTTGAATTGAAAATTTGAAATTTAAAATTAGGGATGTTCTTAATTAACCACTTAATTTTAAACTATACATTGAAAATTGAAATGTTGAAAGTGGGGATTGTTTTTTATTTTAGAGGGATCAAAATTTGACAAAATCAGCCAATTTTTTGGAATTGAGCAGTAAAACACAGTCATAACAGTCTCCCAAAATTTTGGGAAAAAAGCCAGGGATAGTGCGTAAGTTATGCACGGTCCTCCCAACTTTTTTCAAAATTTTTAGGGATGATAGATACGATGATTTTATTACTAATTCCAAAAATTCGAGTGATTTTATGATCTTTAGATAGGTGAAATTAAGTTCAGAATGTTGAAATAGGACCTAATTAGGATTTTGTGAAAAATGATGAATTGAAGGAAAATTTTGAAAAATATCAGACCTAATGGATAGGGCCAACTTGAAAAATGTTTAGAGGACTAAAAATCAATGAATTTGATTGAAAATTACACAAAATTCAATTTAATTTAAAAATTAGGGTTTTAGGTTCTAACCAATTGATTTTGAAATTTTGGCAAAAGGAGGGAATTGAAA
This sequence comes from Cryptomeria japonica, assembly GCF_030272615.1. Classification (NCBI taxonomy): domain Eukaryota; kingdom Viridiplantae; phylum Streptophyta; class Pinopsida; order Cupressales; family Cupressaceae; genus Cryptomeria; species Cryptomeria japonica. Next base: position 372,444,524 of record NC_081406.1, on the reverse strand, counting down.
TTTTGAATATTTTTAGTAAGAAGACAAGTCTGAAAACAATGATAAATCTGAAAAATTGAATTAAGATCCAAATTTTAAACAAATTCAATTTCAAATCTAGATTTTTTATAAATTGCAAGAAAATCAAACATACAATTTTGAATTTATTTTCAACCTTAGGAGGTTTAAAAATTGATAAAATCAGCCAAATCTCTAGATTTAAGTAGTAAATTATAGTCAATTCTGACTCCCGAATTTTGGGAAAAAAGCTAGGGGCTGTGTGTAAGTTATGCACGATCCGACCAACTTTTTTTGAAATTTTCAGGAATGATAAAAATAATGATTTTATTGCAGAATCCAAAAAACAGTTGATTTGGAGATGTCTAGATAGGTCAAATTAACAGTCAAAGGTCGAAATAGGAGATCCCTTAAAAATTATGGTTTTATTGTTTAACCACTTAAATTTCAGAATAAAAAGACAGATTTGAATTGTAAATTTGAAATAGAAATCAGATCTGAAACAAGCAACTAAAATTCTATACTTCACAAGCTTAATTTCCTCAAAATGAAAAATTAGGATTTTTATGCAATTAACCTCTAAAATTTGCAAAAAGATCAAACTTGGAAATAAAATTTTAAATCTCAAATTGCAATTATACTGATCTAATAAATAAGAAATCAAAATTAAGATGTAGGATGTCGGGTTCACCAAAATGTAAAGTGGAAAATTGAACCCTAGTGATTCCCCACCTAGGAGAGAGAAAGGAAATCACTATGATGATTTTCACCTAGGAGATAATTTACATTCAAAAGAGGGGTTGAATTCACTAGATCCAAGCCATAGAGTCAATAAGGATCTGAATACTAAGTGCATTGCAAGGGTTCAATACAATTTACCCTCTTTTGTAAGTAGAAGTGTTGACTTGTTGACTATGCAGAAAATGTAGACAAAATGGGTGAAATAAGGAGCTACCGATTCAGGCTCACATTGTAACTTCATATCTGAGGTATTAAGACTAATACGGACCTGCCCTAGAAATTTGGAGAAAATTTGTCGGGACCATGTGTAAGTTATGCACGATCCTCCAAAAAATCCACGAGTAGAAAAGGGTTTTTCCGTCTCTGCAAATAAATCTTAAATCTGCAATTACAGTCACGCACCTGCAACCTGCACATAGAAAAGAAGAGAAGAAGGGTTGTGGATAGGTTTTGCCTTAGTCAAACCCCAGTTGAGGAATCAAGCTTGAAAGAAATTAATTGCAAATTCTTAAATGTAAATAATGGAAATGTATACCTTGTAGATTTGCAATTTGTTGATGATGGTTGCTTTTCTTCTTGAATGTAATCACAAGTGTTGCATGAAATGGCATGTAACATGATAAAACCCTAACACACACACATTCTTGCAAATGAATGTTGTAATGTTTCTCCAATGGATGAATGAAGAAGACACGTGAAGAAGAAGATTTGATGGATGCTTGAAGACTTGAACACTTGAATGCTTGATGACGATGATTGAGACCTTTCACTTGTTTACCCAATTTTTTCTTATGCAAATGAGAGGAATAGATCCCCTTTTATACTTTCCTTGGAGGGTTAATTATCCCTTCACCAAAGGCCGACATAGGGGGGAATTTAATTCTCAAAAGATAATCTAGGTCCAAGGGTCAGATGGACCCATTTTGGGGCCACACAAAGAGGGAGGACAAGGGTGCCACACCCTTGTCCTAAGGGGATAGGGGCACCACACCATGGTCTTGCCTATTTTCAAGGCTTGAAACAGGGTCTAAACAAGTTGTAAAGTGTGGAAATGAGGCCCAGTTCCATGGTGGAGGCATAGATGGATCCCAATCAACCGTGGGAGATGATATCGCAAAGGTAAGGGGCCTAAAACGCTATCAAAATTGTAAGGGGTGAAATTTTATGATGCTATATTAATATTCATGAGAGGAAAGTCATCCTTGAGGGAGGCTATGTTCACATCCTAAAAATCAATACAAATATAGATTCGACCATCAAGTTTTCTTATCGGGACAATGTTTGAGATCCAAGGTGAATATTAAATGGGGTGGATAAAGCCATCTTTTAGGAGCTTCTCTATCTTTGTCTTGACTAATAAAGCCACCTTAGGATTCATCTTTCGAATCTTTTTCTTCACCATATTAGCATCAAGACTAAGAACAATGTTGTGTACCACAATGGACTCATCGATGCTAGGCATCTCTTTGTAAGACCAAGAAAAGATGTCAATAAATTGATGTAACAAGTCGGGATATTATTTGATTTCTTAAGGGGATAAGCATTTCGCCATTTTTATGATCTTGTTGGGAGTCTTATCTCTCATGGTGATGTCAATAGTTTCTCCACTAAGGAGTCCACTATGATCTTCTGGATGAGAGATAGACATTTATTTTTAATTGTGAGATAGAGGCGCCCCTTGCAAAATGGATTCTCCAAAGTATATCTAGGTATTCAAGGAAAATGGGAATAGACGTTAATGATGATAAGAGGGTAGCCCATCATATGCACCCAAAAATTCCTTCAAGGATTATTCCGAAGGAAAAATATCTAAGGGAATTTTGTTAGGTGATACACCAGCATCAATGAGTTTTGGATGAACAAGCTTTAAAGGAAGGGGATTAGCAGAAATCATGTTAATAGTCAACCAAGGTTTTTCCTTTTGACTCATATGATGGTGTCCTAGTCTAGTGTTGTGGTGATGAGGTTCAACCTCTAAAGGAATTCAAATACCTTGCTCATTAGGTCTATAACCCTTTCCATCATATCTAAGCTAAGACACAAGCTTGTGTCTAGGACCATAGATGTTTTGTAATTCCTTGAATGATGGTGGTTTTGTATAGAAGAGGTGATCGACATGATAAGAATCGCCTAGCTTTATAGATGCATAATCATCTTTCGTAGTCAAGGTGAATGAGATCTTGGGAAATCTTAAATGGGTAGGGTCTAATTTGTACTCACCAACATGAGAGTTGGTAAAATCCAAAGAACCCCAATCATCACTCAAACATGCATTCACTTTTGGTAGAGAAGGTGATTCAGTTGGGGAATGTTTCATAGGTGTAGACTCCAGCTTTTCCACCTTAGGAGTATTTACATTTGGATATTTTTCTTTCAAAGAATCCTGCTTCTCAGATGATTTCTCCTTTTTAACGACCTCCTTACCGACTTCTTCCTTCTTGCACTCTTCCTTTTTAGGGGATGAGATAGAAGTAGAAGTTACAACCAAAAAAGACAAAGTGGGTACATAATTTCAAAATGAAGGTGTAACGGAATCATGATTGACAATGACTATTTGACATAACCGCATAACCTTAGGATCAGCGTTAACCGTGACAACCTGATTATTAGCCACAAACTTCACATATCCATGAAGTGTAGATGAAACAACTCCCAAAGCATGTAGCCATGGTTTTCCCAAAAGAAGATTGTATGATAAAGGGTCTGGCATAACATGCATAAGGGTAGGAATAGTGACTAGTCCAACCTTCAAGGATAGTATGATAGTCCCCACAATAGTCTTACCATTGTTATCAAAACCTTGAATGTACAACGAGGCTGCCAAAGAATTTGGGTCCACCTTGATCTTTGGTAACAAGTCTAAACCACAAACATTCAATGTCGAACCTGTATCAACAAGCGTTCATCTAATACCAATGCCATTCACATGAACAATGATCATCAACGGATCCGCTAAAGTACTCACTTTGGGAGGTGGGAATTAATGTGGATAGAAGACCTTAATATTCGATGAATCTGCACGAATATGATCCATCAACGCATTCACATTATTCGGTATCGCAGAGGAAGGTAGAAAATATTTTGTAAAGCTTTCTGTAGCATACCTTGATACATCAGTGTTGTTTGAAGAAAATCCCAAAGTGAGATCTTAGTTGGAGTAACCTTAAGCTACTCAATAAGATCATAATCACTTGGTCGCTTATCCGCCAGTGAAGGTGCCTTAGGAAGAACAGATTGGGAAGGAGGTAAAGAAGTTCAAGGTAGTTTAGGATTTATTTATTTATTTTTAGTGTTATATGTATGAGCAATAGTATTATAAGATGATTGTTTGGATTGCATAAATCTAGTATATAAATCAGAAACTCCTCCTTCGAAAGGTTTTCCATTAATGGCCTTGACTTTCTTAGGAGAAAGACTTGCTACTATCACATGGATGTATGGTCTCTTAGGCCTTTTTGGGGCCGCAGAGACAACAATAACATTCACGAACTCTTCATTCTTGCATGAAAATGTTGTGGAGGATGATACACCCTTTATAGGTCTCTTTTAGGAGGAGGTGCTTCAAGGAAGTCATCCAAGACTTCATCCAAGATATCAAAATCATCCTTCGAGAATGCCTTATCAAAGGTATCAAACTCTAAAAGAAAAAGATTTGACATTAGGCATTCACGTCGGGCTCACCAAAATGTAGGGGAGGAGATTTGCCCCCTCCAAGATGATGAATATTAGAAGGCAAATCAGTCCACCGCTACCTCTTCAAACTAGCTCTAAGATGAGCCAAGGGATAACAAATGACTAAACTAACTATGGTATAGAAATAAATGATATAATTATAGTATAGAGATGATAAAATACAGAAAGTGAATTTATAGAATGATGAAATATCAAATGCAGATTATACCTTCCATCCGAGGAGCTCTTGGGTTTTGGACTCCAGCACGGGGTGTAGATGGTAGAGTGACACGTTGTCGTTTGTATGACCCATGGACAAAGAAGTCTCAAAATCCAACTCTGTACACATTTTCCTGTGCACAAAACCTGTATGTCACCTGCACACACTAGAATGAGAAAAATTGTTGGGGTTGTATAGGGGCTTGCCTTAGTCAAACCCTCTCTTAGGCGTTTCCACTGCCATTGACAACAGGATTGATAGATTGGAAAAAGATAAATAAACTTGGAAACTTGGTAAATTATATATAATGCAAATAGAAACTATACTCCTCTTAATGGAAGCAAACCCCTATTGCATGCAATGTAAATATATTGGAAGATTGGAAATATTGGAAATAACGAATGCACCTAGATGATACATACAATCAATAATGCAAAGGATTCATTGCATGTAAATGAAATAGATAAAAGAGAAGACAAGGTGTGAAGATAGACCCTTCTTGTTAGAACCACAAGCATGACAAAGGCCACGTCATGCTTGTTGGTAAGAGCCACCACAAGGTAATGTAGCTTGATGTTGGTAGAGTCTGTATCCAAAAGAATAAAGAGATCAATGTGATGTCAAGAGCATAATAAGAGCCAAGAGCTAAGAACCCAAAGTGGGAACCCTTCAAAATAAGCTAGGAATGGTTCTTAAACTCGGAAGATGTGCGGAGAGCCGTTACAGCGAAACACGAGCCAAAGGACACGTGTCGGCTAGTGTCTGACTCTCTGTCAGATTCAAGATTCTGCCAATTTTTCAAGATGTTAGCGCAGCGCAAGGTCATCCCCTCGTTAGGCTATGATCCATCCAAAAATAGGCCTAAAGGGGTTTTCTAGGAATTTCGGGGCGCTTTTTCATTCGAGCCCATGATGTCAAAATCATGTAATTTCGATCATAAATTTTTCATAAATGAACTAGGCGCCATGCATAAGTGTCATAAATGCACTAGGCGCAATTTAGGATACTACAAAGAATAGTGTGGTCATGAGTCAAATACTACATTTAATAGTCCTTGTTAAGTAATATAATGCATAGGTGAGGTAGCATATATCTTGTAAATTACACATTTTTCCTAGATCTAACAAGTTTTCCATGTTTCTAATGTCAAGCATTTGAAAAAGGTTACAACTTGGTCATTGATAGATCTACCTGAGCTAGATGAAGAGGGTTCAATAATTTTGGAACTTAAGGTTGTTTTGAATAAAATATTTATAAAACCTTTGCAATTGTTCTATTGAATAGTTATTAGTCTAGTGGAAGGGCTTGCAACTTGAAGATGCCACATTAAAGATTCCCAACATTTTGTCTAGATTTTCTCATCTCAAGCTTTGAGGAGAAATAGTTTTGAGGGGGGAGGGGGAGGGGGGTGATTAATTAGTCACATTATACTTTATTTTATTTCTAGTATTAGTTGGGAAAATACAATTAAATAATTTTCTCTCGATTATCATTGATAAAGGGATGCATATTATTTGTAAGTATAGCATCCTAAATTGTACTCGCTTACAATTTTGTCTTCACCTAGGCCTCACTTTGGTGTTCTGGCTTCTAATGCCTAATTGTAGTGGTGATTCTTCTCACACATCATTCCAAATCTACATTTTCATCATTTACCCAGTTCTCCTCCATTTTGGAGTCCAACTGGGGAATGGTATGCCCTGGCCCTCTTAAACATGCCCTAAAATGGGGCTATATGCAATGGTCCTCTTAATCATGCCCTAAAATGGGATCTAACAATGAATATCACAAATGAGTAGGAATTTAGATCCTATGTTGGCCTATTCTAGAAATTCAATTTTATTTTTGGGCAGACAAGCATAAAAGGAGGTATACCCCTCTCATTTGAAACCTAACAAGTTTTGTGATCTCAATTACACTCTAGTGAAATTCAATTCAAGTGAGCAAGAAATTAGTCATTCATCAAGCATTGGACCAGAAGTAAAGTCAAGTTCAAATATTGAAGCTGGAATTCATGATCAATATTTTTTGAAGAGACTCTACATGAAAACCTAAATACTTTGTGAAGATCAAACAAAACTTCATTAAGGTATACATTATTGTTTCAATAATTTTAACCTTTCCCTCAAAAGGAAAGTATTTTGTTACAATCTTTCATTATATTTATCAATTCAATTTTATGGTTAATTCCAAAACTAGGGTTTAACCTAAGGCAAACCCCTATTTGCAACATCTTTCCCTCTTTTTTTGTGTGTAGGAAATAGGTACAAGAGTTGTACTCAAGAAATTCGGAAATGTCGACAATGATAAATAGGTTCAGCCTTCGAAAACAAAAAATTCAAAGGACCGGGGTGTATCTGTGCTACCTAGTCCTAAAAAAGTAGGTCTAACTTCTAAGAACAAGTTCTAAAAATCTTCTTTTGCATAGATCTCAATTGGTAGTTCTGGGGGACATTTGTAGCTTATTGAATTTATCAAATTAATTCAACCATTCATGGTTTTTCCCTAATTTCATAATTACATTACAAATTCAACTAATAAAGAGGATGGACAACATTAACCAACTGAATCCAATCAGAATATCAAACCTTTCATATTTAGAGCAAAGCATATAGATGTTATAACAAAAGATTGCAGAAAATTGTGGAAAGTGCTAATGTGAAAGTGGATGAACAGTACATAAATCATTCTATATCATATGATAGGGAACCTGCAGTGGAAATGATCATAACTAAACCAGCAATGCCTCAACAGGTACAAGAAGCTGAAACAGTTACACCAGCACAGTCTGAACATTCAACTGTGACTAATGATTGGAGTGGTGAACCTGAAGTTCAAAAGACTCCAAGGTATGTAAGATTAAATCATTTTGAAGATCAAATTATTGGAGATAGGAACAAGAAGTAATGACAAGAAGAAAACTAGCAAATGAAGAGGTATGTCTTATTTCTCAAGTTGAACCACCAACTGTTATTGAAGCTTGTAAGGATAAACATTAGTTAAAGGCTATGGAAGATGAATTAGATCAAATAGAGAAGAATGAAACTTGGTCTTTAGTTTCTCGACCTAAAAATAAGAATATTATTGGAACTAAATGGGTTTTTAGAAATAAATTGAATGAGGATGGTCAAGTTATAAGAAACAAGGCTAGATTGGTTTGTAAAGGATATTCTCAAATGGAAGGAATTCATTATGGTGAGACATTTCCACCTATAGCTAGAATTGAAGCTATTAGACTATTTCTTGCCTATGCAGCTTATAAGAACTATAAGGTTTATCAAATGGATGTCAAATGTGTATTTTTGAATGGTGAGCTTGAGGAAGAAGTTTACATTGAGAAACTTAATGTATTTACACCGATAGGTGACAAAGACATGGTTTGTAGATTGAAGAAATATTTATATGGTTTGAAACAGGCTCCTAGAGCTTGGTATGCAAGGTTGGATAAATATCTTTTGAAGCTTGGGTTTACTAAAGGTAGTGCTGATAGTAATCTATATTATAAAATCACTGATAATGATACTCTGATTATTGAAGTCTTTGTTGATGGTATTATTTTTAGAGGAGAAGATAAATTGTGCATGGAATTCGCTAACAACATGAAGAATGAATTTGAAATATCCATGATTGGTGAGATGAAATTTTTATTAGGTTTGCAGATTACTCAAACTGACAAGGGCATTTTTATCTGCCAAACTAAGTATCTGAGGGAACTGTTGAAAAAGTTTAGTATGGAGAATTCCAAACCAGTAAGTACTCCTATGGCTACAAGTGAGAAATTATCTATCAAGGATACTTCTTCACCAGTAAATCCAACAAGGTATAAATCTATAATTGGTGGTTTGTTATATCTAACTCAGACTATACCTAATATTATGAATGCAGTAAGTATTATTTCAAGATATCAAAGTAATCCTAAAGAAAATCATGAATGTGCAGTAAAGAGGATATTCCGGTATTTGCAAGTAACAATAGAATATGGCTTATGGTATTCCAGAAATGATGATTTCACTTTATGTGCATATACTAACTCAGATTGGGCATGTGATACTAATGACAAGAAAAACACTTCTGGTGGAGCTTTCTTTCTTGGAAAGAAACTGGTTTAATGGATAAGCAAAAAACAATCATGCATTTCTTTATCTACTGCAGAAGTTGAGTATGTTGCAACAACAACTAATTGTACTCAAGTCTGGTGGATGAAGCAAATGTTGAAGGATATCAGGGTAAGTTGTAGTGAACTGGTAGTTATCTACTGTGATTACCTTGCATCTATTGACATGTCCAAGAATCTGGTATTTCACTCTAAGACTAAGCATATTTCAATAAAGTATAACTTTCTGAAGGATGAGGTAGAAGCAAAGGAAGTCAAATTGGTTTATGTGAACACTGAAGAATATATTGCAGACATATTCACTAAACCGTTGTCTAAGGAATCATTTGAATACTTGAGAGACAGGTTAGGGATTTCTGCCCCTCCAGCAGAGACTTGATTGATGAAGTTTGTCATCAGTGCGGTATGCATTATTAGGAACATTATCCTTTCCAGCATTGATGAGTGGTGCTACTACTCAAGGGGAGTAGTCAACTTTGAGATTCAGAGGTTTGTATCATTGCTTTGATATTTTTTGTCAAGTTTCTGGCATTGATGTCAAAGGGGGTGAGATATTAATATAGAAATAAAAGAAAGTTGTATACATTGGGGAGAGAGATTTGTATAGAGCCTTATAGAGATATCATTCACTGGGGGAGAGTTATTGATTGTTGGTTGTCTTCCACAGGGGGAGACTTGTTTAGCATTTCTTGGTACTTAGATGTTTTTCACATCTAGTGTTGCCATCAATGCCAAAGGGGGAGATTGTTGGCACTATGGATATGTGTGGCATTGATGTTTTGTCATTGATGTTAATAGTAGCTATTACCGACAGACAAAGTTACACTGACTGATATAGATGGTTACCGATAGAGAGGTTACCGGTATAAGATCTAGTGTTACCGACAGAAGATATTATCTATTGGACACTTCCGGCATGTTTGGATCAGTAAAGTATATTGGGTTTCATGTGTTATATGCATATTTTGGTCAGTTGGTATTGGCTTGGTAATTGGATGTTATCATACACTCTGGTATGGCTTTACCGACAGAGCTTTCATTGAGGAATCATGATAGGATGCACAATTGGTGTTGGTTCAGCTTCGTCGAGGATTTCAGGATACTGAAGATGTTCATTTATCATGCTTCAATCTCTTGAAGACATTGCTTTGGCATGGTGGACCCAGAATAGGTCTAGTACCTATCTAGGTTATGGACTGGTATCATGCTAGCGTGTACTCTACATGTTACCTGGATGATTCAAGAGGTTTTATAGATTTGTTATTATTGTTTTGATCTTAAGACAACATGGAATATCATTGTAATAAGGAATTATGTAATGATATTATTGTAATATCTTTAGGTGGCCAACCTAATTGGTTTTGGCCTTAGGGTTTGTATAAATAAGAGGTAGAAACTCTTTGTAAAGTATCATGGTTATTGGAAAGGTCATGGTCAAGGAATGTAATGTGTGAATATTGTAATATCATTCAGGCAAAGGAGTTGATCGATCATTGGTGATCAGATTGGTTTCAAAAGAGGATTTATTCCTCCGACATTGAGCTTAACCGGGACTGTAATCAGGCATAGTAGATGCTATTTCCAGCAGTTCACTCTATTGGATTGTTTTCCATTTATCTTGAGAAGGTTGTAGCCTCTCTGTAGTCAGTGAGACTCTTTTGTAATGAGCAGTATGCTCTAGGCAGTGTGCCTTCCTGCAAGTGCAGGCCCCTCATTGTAACACATACTTTTTGCAGAAGTATCATCTGACTTTGGGTAAGCTTCCCATCGTGGCTTTTCCCTTTCCAGGTTTTCCACGTACAAATCATGGTTTTATGTGGTATGGTTGCTTTGCATTGATTATCTGGCTAATTGTTAAGTTTACCAGTATCTATTTCTACCAGCATCTGTTTGTGCTTTACCGGTACTCTGATTTGTCTAAGGTTATATACGGTGGATTAAAAGTTATAATTTGTTAACAATTGATTCACCCCCTCCCTCTCATTTGTTCACCGATTATCCTGAAAATCTAGTGGATCTACTTAGTCAAACCCTAATTCCCAATTTTCCCTATATTACAGTAAGTTATTTAGCTTGTTGTTAGAATACAATATGTATCCCACATGCATGTGATGGTAAAATTTTCCTTTGGAAAAACTATTCATTATAATGACTCCTCAAATGAAAGGCATCTTATGTTTTTTTAACTAGGATGCATGTTCTATATAAATTTTACCCCCTTGAAGTGGTATTATAATGATGATAAAATCATTCCAATCTCTTATTTTTGCAATAATTCTTCATGTTCAACATATTTTTTCCTATGAGTTCTTTACAATATCTATATGATAGAAAAGTAAATTTTTTGTTGTGTTAGACAACGTGTTTTTAATTAACTTTTAAGCATTGGATATAATGCTTAGGGATGTTGTATCTCATTGGCTTGTGTCACTTTCACTTAGTGTTGTGAGTGCATAAGTTTTAGCATGTTTGGTGTCTTTGTAATCTAGCTTATCTTTCTTGTCATGCTTAAGGTTGGACCCCTTGTTGTAGTAAGTTGCGCTAGATAATTTAAACTCTATTTTTTAGGATGATTAAGGTGTAACTACATTAGATTTCATTTTGGTTTACTTTAGCCTTGTTTTATCATATCCCTACTATAACACTCCAAGCCTTATACCTAAGACATTAGCCAAGTGCAAAAAAAAAATAGAGAACAACACAAGAATGACTCGACAAGAGAAGACAATGACATTGTGGAAATATTCCATGTCACACATAACACAAGACATTGACACTACTCCAAGCATGGTGAATACAAGTTGAACACTTAAAAATTGTGCATCAAAGTCACAACAATGTTCTTATGAGAGAGTGGAACATCACTATGATGATGATCTAGTCCTTACCCATGACCATGTTCTCTCATGAACACAACAAAATATTTGGTTGAGGGAATAATATATCTAGAATCCACTCACTAAATGCACCCAATGTCACTTACTAAATGCACCCAATGTCACTCAATAGACCAAGGAAAACCTAAGCAAGATATGAGATATGTAGGTAATACCATACCCCCAACTAAATCAAATTATCATTAGTTTGTTGAATACAAAAATAGCAATATCTCCCAATTAGGGATACCTAAACATATAGGGGAACCTACATAAGTGGATATTAAAACAAGAAGTACAAGCCCTCAAACAATTAGAATAATAACTAGTTGATATTGTGAAAAGGCATGCTTCCTAATGCAGAAGTGGGAACATCTTCCAAATTATGACATATGTCAAAAAATTGATGACATGGGAAGACTTGGAAGAGAAAGGGGAACAAATTTCATATAAATTTTTTTCTTAAAAATGATTAGAAGTTCTTACTCCACAATGCACAAATGACATCATAATTAGGGGTACTACAAAACCCTAAAGGGCTATAGTGTCTAGAAGGGATACTTACACATAGATAAGACACAAATTTGTCCCTTGAGAGTCCAATTTTGGTGATAGAGCCTATATCTAATGTTGGAGTCATTTTTTATCACTATAGTCCTAACTAAATATTGAATAATGATGACATTGGCAAATCCTACTAAAAATGATTCATTGTAACAAACACAAATAAATCTACTCAAAACATACTCCAAAAACCTTTATCACCAACCTAAGATATCAATGAGAGATTTCATACAATTTTGTAAAATATGTGTAAATAGAAGAGAAGATCCCCAAAGTGTACATATATATACAAAAAATCTAAAATAAATCCAAGGATACTATGGAGGAAGGGAAATGTTCACAATACAACCCTTTTACTCACCCTTCACAAGGAGATACCAAAACAACAAACAAAAACCACCCTATGACCATCCCACATACATAAAATATAAGGATACATGATAAATCTATTAACATCATAATTATACCATAACTAGACATTTGCTAACATATTAAGTTCGTTTTATCTTTAATTCAAATATTCTCTATGTTAATTTTAACAACATACCGAGAATGATAAAAAACTTTAAGTAATGAGATGCACATTCAAAATCAACTTCAATATGTGATCAAAGTAATGATAGCTCTATCACCACTTATGTGGGTGGAATATAATTTATTTAATAGGAAGTTCCAATATTATAAATGATACAACATATGAGGACTCCAATGTTATAAATTATACATTTCGCAACATTCATACAAATGAAATAACATTAAGGAAATGAATTTCTTTCCATCTTGTGTACAAACCTATATACTAGTCCCCAATGGCAATTCAACACCACTCAACCTTCTGTTACCCTTAGATCCACCCCGTCATGTTAGGAGATAGTCACATGGGAAAAAAGCACACACTCATTCAAAACAAGGGGAGAATGACTTACACATGCACTAAACACTTTGAATACAACACAAGTATGAACACCTACAATCAAGGTCTCAAATGATGAGATTCACTAAAATTTCATAATCAAATTCCATAATTCTTAAATAATGAGGGTTCCACACTCTCTAAAATATCCAAAAAAATGACATTGACAAATGTGCACTTTCCCCTTATAAAACCCCATTCACTTATTGAAATAAAATAATAAAATAAATAATTAAAACTCATAATTCCCAAATATTTAAATTTAACCCCAATTATACAATGTGATCAAAATGAGTACCTAAATAAGCCACATAAAAATTCTCAAAACATTAAATAACCATTAAACCACAAAACTCATATCAATCTTAATTTGTTACAAAAAAATGCAAATTGACATAAACCTCTAGACACTCTTGATGGGTCGATCATATAGGGGATTAAGGTTTTCCAGAATATTATCAATCTTGATATCTGGGGTAACACAGGAAATAACATGGGAAACAATACTTGAACTAAGTACAATGGGTTAGATTTAAGTATATTTGACCAAAGTGACATCTCCTCATAACCACTGTTGAGGTATGATCAAACTTGTGTGGCCAAGTGAAGTCAATACCCTATACCTGAAACCACTCAATGCACATCAAAGGTACATGTCTATATATATAATAGCCAAAGCACATATAATTTCCTTTAACAGGGTCAAATATCCCATACATTATTTCATTTTATTTAACTGATTTAAAACACATCATCATTTAAATATAACATCAATTTTAATATATCAAAGATCATAAATCATAATCACCTTATAATTTCATATTAACATGCATTTCAATTCGACAATCATGCATTTCAATTCGACAATCACATTTAATGCACATTTAAGCAATATATCAAACATCATTATATTTAAGTATACGTCTCAAATACATAGCATAAACTATCATCAAGAGAGAATACATCAAACCATCACAAGGGACCTGGAACCATAGAATATGTACACATGTATCTCAATGCAATAACATCTATGATTAACATGTTCATGGATCTCCATCTTGAAATCATAGGTAGACAATACACATCATGATCCATAAAAGCCCATAATACACATTGAAGCATGATCCATAAAATCCCATAAAAACATCGAAGCAAAAAAAGAATGATCATGCTAAAGCAAAACATAATTGCAATGTATACCTAGATACATGGTCAAAGCATGATAAGATCTACAAATCTCAAGCTTCAAACAAGAGGGGCATTCCATAACTAGTTTCTCAAAGAATTGAGGTGATGGCATGTTGAGGTCTTAAGGAAGGTTTTGCAAATATGTAGATACTATGGAATTTAATTGAATCCCAAGAATGCATATTTGGAACTATGGAAGGGATTTTCATTAGTCACATTATTTCAAAGAAATAAATATCTATTGACCTCAAAGAATTAAAGCCATTTTCAAGATCCCTCTCACTAGAAGCAATTATTGTAATCCTTGTTCAAAATAATCAAATTTTAATTAAAAAAAATATATCCAGCTTTGTTGAAATAGTGATATTGTGAAATGCAAGTTGAAAAGGGATGTCGAGATAGAGTGGACGTGTAAAGATAAAATTGATTTAAACCATATAGGAAAATAGTTTTAGATATAAATCTAAGGGATTGACATAATGTAATAACTTTGTTTTGTGGTTAGATATGACAAGATTAAGGGTTGTCTTAGACACATCTCCATGTGTCATTTGGTTTATGGTCAAGATCAATTTATCACATTTCAACCTCAAGATACCTACTCTAGTTCTTGAATGACTACTTAGAAATTTATGAAAAGATAGAGGGAAGCTTGTTAGTTCTATTGCAACAAGAGGAAAAAATGGATGTTTCCTTGTATCACTTTAGTAAACACCAAGAGGCCATTAAAAGATGGTTTGACAAAAGAGTGAAAGTGAAAACTTTCATAATTTTAGACTTGGTACTATTATGGGATGAAGCACACAAGAGGAAAGGTCACCATTGGAATTTTTATGTTATTTTGCTATGTCCTTTCTAAATATGTAAGATATTAAGATAATCCACCTCCTAATTAAAAAAATTGAATGGTGAAAATGTCTAATGATTTTTGAATGGGTATATATCCTCTTAACACTTTTTAAATTATTATTCTATACATAATTTTGACTTACATATGTTTTTATTTCTTTCCTTTTTAAAATTTTTTCTCTTTATTGCATGTGTGTTTATATTAGAATGCTTGGTTTCAATTTTGCAAGAATGATTATTTAGGAAGCATTTGGAAGTTTTTTCAATTGTCTTAATGTCATATTCTGTTAAATATTTTAGTCATTCTTATGAAAACCTAAGTTCATGTGCTAATTTTCATGAACCTTTCTCAAATCAGAAATGCATTGTTGTCCCACTCTATAATATTGAACTCTAGCATCTCCTATGATAGCCATTCTTCAATTACTTTAAGAATAGATTGACTACTTGGGATAAAATTCCATTAAATAGTACAATTATTTACATAGAGTTTTATTTATGGTTTTGAGAGACTATCAAGAATATAATACATAATTTTTAACCTCTCACCAATCCCACATTAATGATGTTTGTACTTTACTAAGTGATAATGCTTAAGGTATCAAGAGAAAATATTAATTGTTCACCAATTTATTTTTATTATGATCATCAACCTAGAAATACTTAAAATATGGAAAAAAATAACTTATGAAAATAACTAGAAAATAAAATCAAAGAATCAATCCAATTGGTTGCTTCACACCTAATCGCTACTAGGTTTACAAATTTATGTATTTCAAATCACTAAAAATTGCAGTTCATAAATCATGCACAAAATGAGGTTCTTGATATTAATTCATATTTAAAATTGGATACAAATTTTGATGTAACTTATTTGCCTTAGCATCCAATTTTAAGATTTGAATATATAGAATAAAAATCATGAAAAAATACACTCTGTTCCACATTACACAAATTAAATTCCTTCACCTCTATCACCAACTTTTCTCTATATTATCATTGCCCATATTCCAAATATGTTCTTGTTGCACTTTACAATTCCCTACTATTATTCCTTCCAATTCATTGTGTTGGACTATTCTTTTTCTTCCCACTCACTCCCTTCTCCTGTTTTTTCTTTGATATGTTGTGGAAAGGTTTCCTTGTCCTTCCTATTCTTCCCTACTACCTCGCTACTTCTAACCATGTTTCAACTTTCTCCCTTATGTGCAAGTTTCTATCTCTAGTCTCATTTCTTGTCACACACTCATTCTTTATTTCTGCCCAAGTATCTTCCTCTCTTCTTTTATTTAATATATTAAGTGTTTTAGGGTATACATTTTTCAATGTTGTCACTTGTTCATTGCATCCCTCTTTCACTTTTAGACCACTTTGACTACTTTAGATTCCCTTCCCATGGTTCAATAAGACTGCAAGTTTTCATCCCTAAACCACATCTTCTTAAATTTGAAGGGACATCTTATTGGGATATAATCGTTTTGCAAGAGAGATATAGGAAAGTGATCCGACATAGTAAAGGGAAGGATAGTTATCTCCCATAGAACCTGTATGTTATTCCTACTATCTGATAACAAAAACCAGTCCAACTTCTGGGAAATGCAATTGTTTCCACTTTTCTGGCTAGACCAAGTGAAACTTCCATTCCTAAACTTGGGGTCAATAAGGTTATTCTATGTAATGAAGTTCTAAAAATCCAAATGAACTCAATTGAAACCCCCCACCCCACCATCTTTCTCCAAAGGGTTTCTAATCGCATTAAAATCCCCTCCAAGAATCACCAAATCATTGTTTAAAGAATTGAGAAAGGATGAAATTTGAGCCCATACCTCTTCCTTCTCTCTGTTAGTGGATGTGCCATACACATTTATCAAGAAAAAAACTTTTCTCTGTATAACAGTCTCGATCTTAGCAGCTAACCAAAATCTACTCTGAGATATCATTTCTCCTTTGGCCAATTGTGCTTGCCACAAAATACCCAGACCTCCCAAGGCACCTTCTACTTCAACAAAAAATCCTTCCCAAGAGGGCTAGGACATTTTAAATCCTTTGATATCATTTCCTTTTAACTTGGTTTCTTGTAACATAATTTTTTTTGGTTTTGCCTGATCAACCCCTCTTTTGACTAGGCGTCTCCTGTCAGGGGCATTCCAACCCATGACATTCGAAGAACGGATCCTCATTTCCCTCCAAAAAGGGGAGCACCCTTCCCGGATCTCATTTTTCTTTGTCCTTTTGCACTCCCAGTAATTAATAGAAACTCTCTTTTGGACTTTTTACCCCTCTTATTTTCACTAGTTATGGGCTTAGTTGTCATTGAATCTGTTTTCTCTATTGTTCTCTTTTCAATGATATCTTCCTCATCATCCTCATCAAACAGTTCCTCTTCCTCCTAATCAAGATGTTATGGAATTTTGAAACTCAGCCTTCTAGGAGATCTACCTTTCAACATCATTTTGTACCCATCCTCCGTTGGAGATGTGGTCATTATTGTTCCATCCTCCCTTTCATTGTCAATCTCGACCCTACTTCGCTTCAATGCAGATTTCCTGTGATACACTTTGGTTGGCGTTGTAGTGGAGTTCTTTTTTATTTGTTACAATAGGGGGTAGCTCTTCAATCTTAACCAAATATCTAGGATTCTTTGGGGAAATGATAGCCTCCCGAGACTCTACATTGCCAATTTTCAATCGGCTTTCATTTCTTATAAGGCCCTCTTCACCAACCTTTTGCTTCCCTTTATCTCTTTCCAAACATTCTTCTGTTAAATGTCCATCCTTCTTGCAGTTTTTACAACTATCTACCAAAGTTTCAACTTGAATATTTCGTATCCACATACCTTCATTAGTGATCAGCTCAATCTCTTGCACAAGGGAGGAATAGGTCTCCATAAGATGCAAATTATCATGTACACACTAGAATCAATAGAATCAACAGATTCATCTGACTTTAAATATCGCTCGAGTTTGTTCCCTATCTGCTCCAGTGTTTCCTCCTCCTAGTATTCCCGAGGGAGATTATGGAGCCTAATCCAAACTGGCACCTCTTTGATTTTATCTGTGAAGGGTTCAAAATTTGGTTCCTAGTTTCTAATATAAGCCCCCATTCCTCCCATCATATATGGGCCTCCATGCAAAATATCCTCTATGCATTTAGTGTCTCAGCAGATAACTAGAAAGAATCCATTTGGGAGGGATTTGATGATGCATCATTTCCCCTAGACTTCCTCACGCCACCTCTGAACTTTACGTACTGTCAGCCAGTCTCCAACCCATTTTATAAAATTCCCCCTTTCTCTTAAAGTACTAATTTCCAACTTCCATTCGCATCTTCGATATGCAGGGAGACCCTTTGCCCGACCTCTATCTCGGCAACCTTGTTATTGGCAACCGATGTAGTCCTATTCTCTTTCGGTCTCCAAATCTTTTTCATCACTCTATTCACATTCTCTTTCCTTCCTGACAACATTATTGGAGTTTCCCATCTTCTCAAAGGTGATCATCTTCTTCGGATGATATCTTGGCGCTTCATCCCTCTCTCAGAAAACTTTGAGAGAGGAAATCAATCATCCCAAACCCTCTACGATGGTCTCCAAGGAAGAAAGCACCCTTTCTGTAAAACCCTCCCTCGACCCTGCAAAAATGACCATTGTGGCCTTCGGTTCTAATAAATTTCAATCTGCACCCCAAAGAAATACATATTTGGAACCATGAAAGGGATTGTCAATCACATAATTTCAAAAAAATAAATATCTATTGACCTCATAGAATTAAAGCCATTCTCAAGATCCCCCTCACTGGAAGCAATTGTCAAAATCCTTGTTCAAAATAATTAAATTTTAATAAAAAAATTTATATCCAACTTCGTTGAAATAGTGATATTGTCAAATGCCATGTTGAAAAGGGATGTCGAGATATAGTGGACCTGTAAAGATAAAATTGATTAAACCATTTAGGAAAATAGTTTTGGATATAAATCTAAGGGATTGACATAATGTACTAAATTTTTTTTGGTCAGATATGACAAGATTGAGGGTTGTCTTAGACATATTTCCAAGTCATTTGGTTTATGGTCAAGATCAATTTATCACATTTCAACCTCAAGATACCCACTCTTCAGTTCTTGAATGACTACTTATAAATTTATGACAAGATAGAAGGAAATGTGTTAATTCTATTGCAACAAGAGGAAAAATTGGATGTTTCCTTCTATAACTTTAGTAAACACCAAGAGGCCATTAAAAGATGGTTTGACAAAAGAGTAAAAGTGAAACCTTTCATAATTTTAGACTTGGTTCTATTATGGGATAAAGTACATGAGAATAGCGGAGACTATTGGAATTTTTATGTTATTTTACTATGTCATTTCTAAAGATGTAATATATTAAGAGAAAACACCTCCCGGTTACAAAACTTGAATGGTTAAGATGTCTAATCATTTTTGAATGGGCATATACACTTTTTAAATTATTACTCTATATTTGATTTGATTTACATAAATTTTATTTCTTATTTTTTATAACTTCTCTCTTTACTGCATGTGTGCTCATGTGTGTTCATATTGGAACACTTAGTTTTAGTTTTGCAAGAATGATTATTTAGGAAGCATCTAGAAGTTTTTCCTTTTGTCTTAGTATCATATTTTGCTAAATATTTTAGTCATTCTTATGGAAACCTGAATTCGTGTGCTACTTGTCATGAACCATTTTCAAATCAACAATGCATTGTTGTGCCTCTCTACAATATTTCTCTAACATCTCATATGATAGTCATGCTTCAATTACTTTCAGAATATATTGTCTACTTGGGATAAAGTTCCATTAAATAGTACAATTATTTATATAGAGGTTTAAAAATGGTTTTGACATAGTATAGAGTGACTGTCAAGAATATAATACATAATTTTCAACCTCTCACCAATCCCACATTAATGATGTTTGAACTTCACTAAGTAATCATGTTTAAGGCATCAAGAGAAAATCTTCATAATTCACCAATCTATTTTCACAATGGTCATTAACCTAGAAATACTTAAAATATGAAAATAAAGACAGATGAAAATAAAAGAAAAGAATCAGTCCAATTGGTTGATTCACACCTAGTCTCTACTAGGACTACAAATTTATGCAGTTCAAATCACTGACCCTTATCAGCCTGGATGAGATTACAACTCTCAACGAAAATAATTTGAATTAAATTTCTTAACTCCATGGACAAAATGAGGTTCTTGATATTAATTTATATGTAAAATTGAATACAAAGTCTGATGTAAATCCTTTATCTTAGCATCAAATTTCAAGATTGGAACATGGAACCTAAATCATGAAAAACTACACACTATGTTCCACATTACACAAATTAAATTCCTTCACCTCTATCACCAACCTTTGCTCTGCATTATTGCTTCCCATATGTCGAATATGCTCTTGTTGCACTTTATATTATTCCTTCCAAAGCAAATCATTGTGTTGGACTATTATTTTTCTTCCCACGCACTCCCTTCTCCTCATTTTTTCCTTGATTTGTTGTGAAATAGTTTCCTATTCTTCCCTATGGGTAAGTGCACAAAGATGGTGGTAAAAAAGGGGGGTATAAGTGGACACTTTTTTCTGAAATCAGGTGAACCTGAACTTGGAGGCAAAATTTGAAAGTCATCCACTCAAGATATGAAGATAATCAAAGAACAAATATTGTAGTACTCTGAATCTAGTTTCTAAACTACTAAACTTTTTCAAAATTGGATAAGATTAAGGGGGTCAAATCCTTCACACACAAAAAAAAAGACCCTGATTTTTTCTAAAAAAACATAACATAGTGTCTAACGTGCGCATCAAAAAAGTCATAGTTAGATTTAGTATTTTGACAAATCCTTTGGCAGAAAGATAGTTAATTGTGAGAACTAGAAGATGTGTATTTTTTGTAAGTTTTTGTTGAGTATATTTTTTTTATGATTTTTCCAATCGAGCACATCCTAAAAATTAGGTACCTATTCGTTCGTGAAGCATAAGTTGCATTAAACAAATTGAAAATAAATTTTATTTTTCTTTAAATTGTAAAGAATCAAGTGCACTACAATAATATATAAAGTTTTTTAAATTTGGATAAGTATATCAAAAGTTATTAAAAAAATGGTGCACCTATGTCTGTGAGAACCATGGAGACACTGGTAAAAGAAATTCAATAATAATATGTTATTGTTGTTCAAATTTTGAAAAAATTATATGGTTAGAAAGCTCAGAAGATGGGTGAAAATATGGTGGCAATTTTAGAAATACCCACTTGATTAAGTGTAAACCTGATGATGACAAAGTCGATAAACCAAGTTGATAAAATAAAACACGTCAAAAATGAGAGAAATGGAGGGAAATCAAACTTCCAAACCGTAGCTTTGTCATCCAGGCCTATTTCAAAGCCTAAACAGTCAAAAGAGTGTACAGGGTACTTATGGTATAAAAAGCACGTACGAGGTACTTATGGTGTAAGAAGCGCGTACATGCTCTTTTTACTATAAACAGTGCATACACGCTATTGTATAATATGATATTGCATATATAATATGTGTATATACATATAATATAGTAATATATAATATGTGTATAATATGTGTGTGTGTATATATATATATATATTAAGTATATATACACATATAAGTGTATTATCTCGCCCTCTCAAATGCATACAAGGTACCTCTCTCTCTCTCTCCCCCCTCTTCTCCCTTCCTCCATACCCCATCCCTCTCTCTCTCCCTCCCTCTCTCCCCTTCTCCCTTCCTCCATACCCCATCCCTCTCTCTCTCACTCTCTCCCCTTCTCCCTTCCTCCATACCCCATCCCTCTTACTCTTCTTCTCTCCCTCCCTCCCTCCATACCTCACTGCAACTGTGTCTACACTTCTATAGATGTAAGTGAATTTAATTTCTTATCTACAACTTCCTCTTTGATTTTTATCATGTGTGCTCTCCTAAGAAAATTGACTAATGGATGTGTGTATGTGTATTGAATAGGAGGAATAGGGTTTGAAATTAAACCACGGGTGCATTACCGTAACAAACAAGGAAACCTACATCATTATTCTTCTCAAATGTGTTTTTAATGAGCAGAGAAGATGTGAAAAATGTTAGAGTAATTGGGTCTTTACTTGATTAATTAAACAATATTTGTTTAATTCTTTAAGTTCCCTATTATCTCTTTTTACACTTAAGCTAACATTAGGTGCATAATAATTAATTTTTTTATTAATTATTATGTGCAAGCCTAGGTTTTCCCTTTTAGGGTTTCTTGACCTATTAGAGGTTAATTTTCTTTTCCTTGAATTATTATCACATTACACATTTTGTGAATATTGAGCTCTCACTCTTTTGAACATATTTTTTGTGTTTTGTTTTTTTGTTATTTGCTTCCTTGCTTCTCCTTGTAACAGATTATGCATCTTGCAAAGATATTTAGGCTCCTATGGTGTTGTGTTTCTCAACTCTCACATGGTATCAGAGATTCAAATCTATAGCTATCTGTTCTTGTTTTGATATTTTTTGCATTAGAAGCAAATCTGGGGTTTTAGGAAGTTTTTTTTATGTACTTAGGGATAGGCCTTTTTTCTGAGCACTTTGGGCCTAAACAAACCTCACCATTGTGCTTAGAAGGCCCAAAAACCCTTATAGTCATATAAAACTTGCCTAGTTTTGACTCATGAGCATCTGGGGGTAATTTTTCTTCAGTACCAAGTCGTACGACCCTAGCACGCAGTCCAAGAAATGTTTTAAAAAAATACTTTTTTGCCTTTTTACGGTATGCAGGCCGAATTTTTGAGTTTTTAAAAAAAAAAAAAAATCAAAAAAATCAAAAGTTTTTTGCAAAAGGCGAAGAAGAATTTTTTTTTTTGGAAAATCTTTTTGCATGTTCGGAGGGTACTCCGTACCCCTAACAGTTCGGTCGCCGGCTGTCAGTATGGCCGACCAGACCTGTCAGTTCTGGCCCCCACCGGCTTCCCACCGGCTTCCCCTTCTCATCGTCGGCGCCTGCTCTCCCTGCAATCGCTACTGCCCGCCACCGTTGTTGTTGTCCTTGCCACTGCCCCCGCCCGCTGAAGCCCTCCTCTCCACCGTCGCTCCCTCTCCGCCCCTCTGCCTCTCCTCCCCAGAGTGCCGTCAGAGCGCCACCACTGTCAGGCCCCTGCCATTGGACCTCCACCCTCTTGTCTTTTTAAGGGGGGGTTCGTTTTTTGGCCATAAAATGAATAGGCGTCAGAAAGCTAGTTCCAAGCCGGACCTTGTGGTGTTGGACTTTTTTCTCGATTTGATGTTTGACTGTACTTTTTTCCAGTCAAAGTCAGGACTCTTTTCTGAACTTTCGGGGCCATAGAATGGGAAAACAGACTCTGTTTTTCGAAAACAAATAGGCATTGGAAAGCTCTCAACATGATCTATTCAGATATGTGATCTTGTTTCTCAGAATTTTCATCAGGTACATAACATTTTAGTTTGAAATTTTTTTTCTTATGCACTAATTCCTTCTCATCAGTATGTACTAGGGTTTGGGTTTATCTATTGTGGGGGGGGTGTTTATTTTTCTCGCTTTCTATCCTTTATATCAGAAATCAAGAACACCAAAACTCTAAAAAAAAAAAACCTTCTGCATCTTCTGTCTATTCTGAAAGATCACATAATAAAAAAAACCAACAAGCAGGTGCAGGTGCAGAGTTTTCATGGCAGATCCTTCAGTTGAGTTGTTGACTCCACATAACTATCACACCTGGAAGCCCTGCATCATGAGGCTTCTCCAAGCGCGAGGGTTGTGGTCTTGTTTGGATGAGGTTCAACCTCTATTGTAGTGTCCTTATGAGCTTCTTCAGCACAGAAACAAGATGGATGAGGCCATGGGTTTTCTCTCTTTGCATGTCTCTGACAATCTTTTGTTTCACCTTGATGAGTTTCTCACTCCCCGCACTATGTGGTTGAAGTTTGAGTCTCTCTTTGGGAGGGTTAATGAGATTTAGGCATTATAGATTGAGGCAGAGCTGGTTTCCTTGTCACTTGATTCCTTTCCCACCATTGAGGATTTTTTGAACAAGTTCAAGACTACCAAATCTGTTCTTTAGAGATGTGGCAAGATCAAGACAGACACAAAGTGCATTCACTTGATTCTCTCGAAGCTTCGGGATCATTTTCAGTTTTTTGCCTCTGCTTTCTACTCCAACATGGATGGCTTGGGTGCTCGTTTTACCATGCCTACCTTTGATGTCTTTTGTGAGCGTTTATCTCATGCGCAGTCTCATCTTTCTTAGCTGGATATGCTCTCAGGGTCCAAGAACAAAGCATTGGTTTCTCAATCCTTTAAGGAGAAGCAAAAGCAGAAACCAAAGCCAAAGAAGAATTCTGCAGGTAGTGAGCATTCCTCCAAGCCTCCTCCTAAGTTTGATTCTAAACCACCATTTCCTCTGAAACATGAGAAATTTTCATAGTCTGGTGAGTCTTCCTCCAAGAATAAGAAGAAATCAGGTGACACTTGCAGTTTTTGTGGCAAGGAAGGACATCTAGTTTCCAGGTGTTGGAAATGCCTAGAGGCTTTATAGGAAGCCATGCAGTAGCATCACATCTCCTCACCTCAGGCATCATCTCCTTCCACAAGGAAAGGTCATGCTCTCACTTCTCGAGCTTCGACCTATGGGTCCACATGGATACTATATTATGGTGCTTCTCACCATATGACTCACACTCAGTAGTTGGTTACTTCTCTTGCCTCTTGTGGTACTTCACAGATTGCAGTGGGTGACTCAATTCAGCTTTCAATCTTGGGTTCAGGTTTTGTCTCTTTGGATGGGGGTACTCTACAAGATGTTTTGGTTGTCCCTGACATCTCGATGACCCTCTTGTCTATTTATTAGATTTGTCATTCTGGCTCTGGTAAAACAGTTGAGTTCTCACCACATGATGTGGTTATTCAGGACCTCCATGACTTTGATTTGGTTATGGCTACTGGGAGTGTTGATATTGCATCTCGTCTGTACAAATTTGATGGATTTGAGCCCTCTGTGGGTGCAGGTTCGTCTCTTATAGCACATGCAAATTCAGTGAGTAAGCTTTGGCATGAGTGCTTGGGCCATGTCAATTACAGATATCTTCAACATATGAGTACACAGGCACTTGTTCTTGGGCTCCCATAGATTTCCTGCACTGATGGTGTTTGTCATGGTTGTGTGCTTGGCAAGCATCACAGAGATCCCTTTCTGAAGGGAAGAGCCCCTCGTGCTTTGGCACCCTTGGAGTTGATTCACAGTGATCTCATGTCATTTCCCACTCCTTTTTCTTGGGCCAAGTATGTACTCACTTTTATTGATGACTTCTCTAGACGCACATGGGTGTACTTTATTAAGTACAAGTCTGATGTCTTTGATTCATTTTGAATCTTCAAGACATTTGTAGAGAAGCAGTTTGGTTCTTCTATTCGGCGGATACATACAGATAATGGGGGGAGTATGTGAATTAGGCTTTCAGAGAATTTTGCATTGAGCATGGTTTCCAACATTAGTTTACTGTTCCCTATACCCCTCAGCAGAATGGTATCATTGAGCGCAAGAACAAAACTTTACGGGAGATGGCGAATTGTATGATTCAGTCCAGGTCCATGGATTAATCTTTTTGGGCTAAGGCAGTCAATTGTGCCAACTATATTCAAAATCGGATGCCTCACAAGGCAATTTGACATATGAATCCTGAGGAGGCTTGGTCTCATGACAAGCCTGATGTTTCTTTTTTCTGAGTGTTTGATAGTGAGGCATGGGCTTAAATTCCTAATGCTCAGAGGAAATCGATGAAAGTGGAAGAGCCGACCCCTCATTTTTGTTGGCTACTGTGAGGATGTTAAGGCGTACAGGTTGTTTGATCCTAATTCCAGAGAGGTCCTATTTCGACGGGATGTTCAGTTTGATGAGCACCTTCCCACAGTGGATACCCTGACTCTAGTGTCTACTCCTCTGCCTACTATTCCCATTGCATCTCTTCAGGATTATTTTAAGGATGATTCTGATGATGGTGTTGATGATCCACCATCCCCACCTCCACCTGAGATGCCCAAGTGGGCTCGCTTTACTGTTGAGGCGGAAGGTTCTATGGCCGGTGATCCTTCAGATACTCATCACACCCATTCTCATACTGTGGGTTCTATTCTTTTGAGTCATGCCATTTCAGATGATCCTTAGAAGTTTTCAGAGGCTACAGGACACCCTAAGTGGGATTGTGCTATGGAGGAGGAGTATTCTTGTTTGATGAGGAATCATACCTGGATCTCTGTCCTCTTCCTAAGGGCAAAAATATGGTTAAGTGCCGCTGGTTGTATCACATTAAGTATGTTGCTAATGGTTCCATTGATAAGTACAAATCACATCTTGTTGCGAAGGGTTTCTCACAAGTTGAGGGTATTGATTACTCCGATACCTTTGCCCCTGTCGCCAAGATGAACTCTATTTGCTATGTACTATCTCTTGCAGCTTCTCGGGGATGGCCTGTTTTTCAAATGGTTGTGAAGAGTGCCTTCTTGCATGGGGACCTACAAGAGAAAATCTACATGGAGCAGCCTCAGAGATTTGTGTAGGACAGTTCTTTGGTTTGCAGATTTCGACATTCATTGTATGGTCTCAAACAGGCCCCTCGGGCTTGGTATGAGAAGATGGATTCTTTCTTGCTCTCCACTAGTTTCACCCACAGTCATTCTGATCACACGGTGTATATTCAGCTTCTTGAGGGTGAGATCTTAATTCTTGTATTATATGTTGATGATTTCCTCATCACAGGTAGCTCATCCTCTATGATTCAGCATATTCAGCGAGCCTTGATGGACCAGTTTGAGATGATAGATCTTGGTCTTCTGCACTATTTCCTTGGTCTTCAGGTGATTCAGTATTCTGATGGGATCTACATTTACCAGCAGAAGTAAGCTCTTGACATGCTTCGGCGCTTTGGTATGCTTGATTGCAAGCCTTC